>NC_045553.1:1584834-1664557 GCF_009769535.1 Thamnophis elegans
CGCGCGAGCAATTGTGGGTGCACCTCGGTTCACCCACGTAACACCTATCCTCCGCGAGCTGCACTGGCTGCCTATTGGTCTTCGGATACGCTTCAAGGCGCTAGTCGTCACTTATAAAGCCCTTCATGGTATTGGACCTGGGTACTTGAGAGACCGCCTGCTGCCAATTACCTCCAATAGACCGATTAGATCCCACAGATTAAGCCTCCATCCGCCGGCCAATGCCGACTGGCGACTACCCGGAGGAGAGCCTTCTCTGTGGCTGCTCCGACCCTCTGGAACGAGCTCCCCGTGGAGATTCGAACCCTCACCACCCTCCAGGCCTTCCGCAAAGACCTTAAAACCTGGCTGTTCCGACAGGCCTGGGGCTAAAGAGCTTTTCCCCCCCCCCTCGAATGGTATGGTTGTTGTGTGCTTTTAAACTGTCTATTGTTCTGTTCGTCTTTTTTATCCCTTATCTGTACCCCCTTCCCTGACTTGGATTGTGAGCCGCCCTGAGTCCCCTCCGGGGAAAAGGGCAGCATATAAATGCAATCAATTCAATTCAATTCAGCTTGTACCATCTCGGGGGTTAAACTCGTCCTAAATAACATATAAAATGAATATTCCGACGCCGAAAGGTCCCTATAAATAAAATGAAACTCAAACTCCAAACCCTTGTGCTTGTTGCAGACTTACGGCTACGAACACATCCTGACCTTGAACAACCTAGAAAAGGCCGGGCTTCTGAAACCCCAGCTGGGCAGTCGGAATAACTACCCAACCATCCGAAAAACGCTGCGTTTGTGGATGGACGATGTCAACGAACAGGCAAGCTCCCCTCGGCAACCCGACGACTCTCGGGTTAAGCCGCTGCCCCTCTTCAATCCCACCCTGTCTTTGCTTCTCCTGCAGAACCCGAACGACATCTCCTACGTCTACAGCGGGTATGCGCCTCTGAGCGTTCGCCTGGCGCAGCTGCTGGCCCGCCCGGGTTGGCGAAGCATTGAGGAAGTCTTGAAAATACTTCCTGGTCCACATTTTGAAGAGAGGCAGCAGCTGCCAACCGGACTCCAGAAAAAACGTAAGTCTCTTTGGATGTTCCGTTCAACCGGAATATTTCTCTTTAAGTGCTCCGGGAGTGTGGACGAGGAGGGCCTGTGGACTGTGGGGTTCCAGCGGCCACATAAATGAGGTGATTGGTCACTGTGGGAGCTGACCAAACCCCCGTTGTTTCCAAAATATTACAGTAACCCAAAGAACCTTGATTACATGTGATAGCAATAGCAGTTCGACTTATATACCTCTTCATAGGGCTTCCAGCCCTCTCTAAGCGGTTTACAGAGTCAGCATATCGCCCCCACAATCTGGGTCTTCATTTCACCCACCTCGGAAGGATAGAAGGCTGAGTCAACCTTTGAGCCGGTGAGATTTGAACTGCAGAACTGCAGAACTGCAGTCAGCTGAAGTAGCCTGCAGTGCTGCCTTTAACCACTGCGCCACCTCAGCTCTTTTTATCATGCTTAATTTCTGGAGTGGTTCGGTGGCCTAGAGGTGGCGCTCTCGCCTCACAATGGGGAGGCTGTGAGTTCAATCTTAGGTAGAGGCAGGTATTTCTCTCTCTCTTGGCACAATGAGAATTTATCTTCTTAAAAAAAAAACTCCGTACTGGGGACAAGAAAGGCAACCGGCCAGTAAACGCTCTGCTAACTTCACTCAGTTTCCACCCCGCAAGGGATTCTGGGGTCATTAAAGACGATGATGATGAATCACGTTTAAATTCTGCATTGCACTTCGTACTTCCTCCTGTGTGGCAGATGTTCCATGATGGTATTGCAGGGAGTCCTTGGCTTACGTCCGTTTGTTAAGTGACCGCTCAAAGTTACAAAAAAAAGTGAGTTACAACATCCTCCTACTTATGACCGTCATCCCCATGGTCATGCGATCCAATTCGGTCTGACGAGAGTCAATGGAGGAAGCCGGATTCATTGAACAAACCGCAGTGTTTCGCTTAACAACCGCGGTAAATAAAGGTATAAAGCCAGCCATGGCTCACTTAACAACCGACAAAAATTCTAGCCCCAATTCCGGTCGGAAATTGAGGACTCCCTGTTAACATAACGTTTGCTCACACTCCCAATAATAGCATCAATAATAGTTTCTCATTGTTTTTTGAACCGACGGCGGTTGGGTGAGTGAAAAGGAGCGGCAGAGAACACAACACATAATTTGGAAGGCAGTTTTCAATATTGATTGATTTTGATTGATTGATTGATTGATTGATTGATTGAATCAATCAAAATCAATCAGTTTTCAATATCCCCCCCCCCTCCTTCCTCCGATCATTCCAGGCCAGCACGGAGAAAACCGCATCACTCTCGTCTTCTTTCTGGGAGGCGTCACCTATGCTGAAATTGCAGCGCTGCGCTTCCTCTCCCAGATGGAGGATGGCGGCACCGAGTACGTCATCGCCACCACCAAGCTGATCAACGGGACGAGCTGGATTAAATCTATGATGGAGAAGCTGGAGCCCCTGCCTTTCTAGGAGAAGCAGGGCTCAGGAACCGAGCAGGACTCGAACGAGGTGGGACTGCGGACTCGGGAGAGACGGAAGAGAGAAGGTGGATCCTGGACTTGCAGATTGATAAGGAAGGGTTCACCGACAAAAGCGCGCCCGACTAAACCGCAGTGACAAAACCGCGAGTTCTAAAGCGCAGCAATGAACGAGCGCTGAAGCGCGGCGACGACAGCGCGGCGACGGAAGCGCGCTGTAAACCTAACCTTAAACCTAAACCCTTAACCTAACCCTAAACCTAACCCTTAACCTAACCCTAAACCTAACCCTTAACCTAACCCTTAACCTAACCCTAAAACCAAACCCTTAACCTAACCCTAAACCAAACCCTTAACCTAAACCTAACCCTTAACCTAACCCTAAACCTAACCCTAAACCTAACCCTTAACCTAACCCTTAACCTAACCCTAAAACCAAACCCTAAACCTAACCCTAAACCTAACCCTAAACCTAACCCTAAACCTAACCCTTAACCTAACCCTTAACCTAACCCTAAAACCAAACCCTTAACCTAACCCTTAACCTAACCCTAAACCTAACCCTAAACCTAACCCTTAACCTAACCCTAAACCTAACCCTAAACCTAATCCTAACTCGCTGTAAACTTACCCCTAACCCTAAACATAACCCTAAACATAACCCTAAATCTAACCCTAAACATAACCCTTATCTTAACTTAAATCACGCTTCTGTCGGCGTGCTGTTGTTGCCGCGTTGATGATGTCACATTGATGACATCGCAGTTTTAGCGCCGCGGTTTTGTCGGCGCACTTTTGTCGTGCGCGCATTTGTCGGGTCACGATAAGGAAGGTGGTTTTATTTTTTTTTCAACTGCTTTCTAAAAAAAAATACGGAGCCCAGAAGGAAAACTCATCCTGCAATCTGCATTTTGGTTCGTTCCTTTGCGTGATTCACAAGTATCATTCTCGGACTTTTTCTTACGGCTTCTAAATGTATCTCCCACAATCTTTACGGACGTTTTTCCCCTCCTCCTTCCCATTCTGTCGTTAGCTTGGTTTTCTTACTTCAGTCCACTGGTATTCTTCATTTTTTTTTTTCTTCTCAATCATGTTGGTGGATCGTAATCGATCCATTTTCCCTCTCGGGCTGCCCTTTCTAAAGCTTGAAAGTCTGTGAATCTGTAAGAGATCTGTCCCTTTAGGTCATATGGCTTTAACCCTGATCCTCCTAAATCATTTCCTCCATTTGTTTCTACGCCAATCCTGCAAAATATTGTTTTGCTGCCAATTTCGAAAAACCCCGCTCTCTTTTTCTCATTCATATCTCCCGAAACGCTTACAAGCACTCAATATTGAACAAATTTGCACTGAACATTATTGGTGATACTCGGAGAAGAGGCTACTGTTCAATCCAGGGGTTCCCAAACGTGGCAACTTTAAGACTTGTGGACTTTAAACTCCCAGAATTCTCCAGCCAGCTATGCTATGCTGGCTGGAGAATTCTGGGAGTTTAAAGTTCATAAGTCTTAAAGTTGTCAAGTTTGAAGACCTCTGGTTTAATCAAACCTCATTCAGTTACCAACAAGCATGTTTAAAAAGTGCTGGAATAATACTTTCGAAATCCGAGAAGATAAATGTTATATAAAGACGCCAATGCAGGCATTTTCCAGCCTGTTATGTGTGTGTGTGATTGCTTTTTTGGACATGTGCAAGTTTCTACATTGATACTGCCAGCAGAATCTCTCCGTATCCTTGTGAAAACAACACAATTATTTCCCGTTAAACGTCACTTATTGCAATAGCTGTGTTATTCAGAAGTGCCACAGCCCCACGAATGCAAAAACCTTAGAATCAGGAAATTGAAGCTTGTTTCTGGACAGTGTTGACACGGTCTCAAGGGAGATCATTATATCCTAACGGCTTCCTGGGTAGTTTGATTTTGGTCTCCTCTTGATGAAGGCCTAGCTGATCACCAGGGTAATAATTCGATAATAAGAGCGCCTGATTAAATTTAGAGTCCATTTGGCGAGCAGCGAAAGAAGGCGGAGGGGAATAATTGAGCCCTTTTAGGGTGTAATAGCCAGGAAGAGCTTAAACAGGAGGGGGAAATAAACCTTTAAATAGAGCAGTGACGTGTTTTTCAGGTTAAAGCCAGGCATAATGCAAGATTTATTTAGTTTATTCATTTAGTTTCTCAAACCTGTAAAAGATAACAGGTGTAACTATGAATACGGACAAAGGAAATGAGTACGAATGAATTGGGTGCAGCCGGACAGGGGCGGAAGGCACGCTGGTGCGCTTATGCGCATCCCTTTTACGGACCTCTTAGGAATGGGGTGAGGTCCACAGTAGACAGTTTAAGGTTGAAACTGTGGGGGGTGTTGAGGACGTAACAAGGGAGTCGGGTAGAGCATTCCAGGTGTTGACTTCTTTGTGGCTGAAGTTGTATTTTCTGCAATCAAGTTTGGAGCGGTTGACCTTGAGTTCGTATCGATTGTTTAAGTTTAAGTTTTATTTTATTTATATGCCACCCTATTCCCTAAAGGGACTCAGGGCGGCGAACAACTTAAACGGGCAAGGGAAACATACAAGTACAAAATAAACATATTAAAATGACCAACAACCACACCTGTCAAGAGGGGAAGGGAGCTCATCAACCCCAGGCCTGCCGACACAGCCAGGTTTTAACGGCTTTTCGGAAAGCAGGGAGAGAGGTGAGGGTCCGAATCTCCGCGGGGAGTTCGTTCCAAAGGGCCGGAGCTGCAACAGAGAAGACCCTCCCCCGGGTCGTAGCCAGATGGCATTGGCCAGTGGATGGAACCCGGAGGAGGCCGGCCCTGTGCAATCTAACGGGTCTTTGGGAGGTAATTGGCAGCAGGTGGTCTCTCAAGTACCCAGGTCCAATACCATGAAGGGCTTTATAAGTAATAACTAGCACCTTGAAGCGTATCCGGAGACCGATTGGAAGCCAGTGCAGCTCGCGGAGGATAGGTGTAACGTGGGTGTACCGAGGTGCACCCACAATCGCTCGCGCGGCCACGTTCTACACCAATTGAAGTCTCCGAATGCTCTTCAAGGGCTGCCCCATGTAGAGATTGTTTTGCCCGAGTGTTATTGAGGCTGAAGCCGAAGAAGCTGTTGACAGGTAGGACGTTGTAAAAACAAACAAACCGATCACCTCCCATAGACCGATTAGATCACACAGGTTAGGTCTCCTCCGGATTCCATCTGCCAGCCAATGTCGGCTGGCGACTCCCCGGGGGAGGAGCCTTCTCTGTCGCAGCTCCAGCCCTCTGGAACGATCTCCCCGTGGAGATCCGGACCCTCACTACCCTCCCGGCCTTCCGCAAAGCCGTTAAGTCCTGGCTGCTCCAGCAGGCCGGGGGGCTCTCGAAATATCCAGCCCCTCGGAAATTGTGACTGTTGTACATTTTAATATGTTGTTTTGTGTATTACCCCCCTCCCTTGTTTTATTGTAAGCCGCCCGGAGTCCTTCGGGAGTGGGTGGCATACAAGATCAATTAAACTAAAACTAAACTAAACTAAACAAACACATAAAAATTTGGTTATAAGCAGAAGCAAAGTTTTCTCTAAAGTGCCAAACTGCCTGAAAAGGCCTTATGCCATTTTCTTCCCTTCCAATCCTCTCTCCCCCCCGCCCGGTGTTATTTTCAGCACCTGAATTGTGAATTTTGCCTACAATTTAATACATTTACGTGGGATGTTCAAATTGCCGAGAGAGAAAATGGTACTCAAGTCAGAGACATCTGCAAAACGTCACCCAAGGACTTGGCCATGTGGCCATGGTTTCCATGGATGGGAACATCCGATTTAATTTTCGGTCTGTTGCTGGGATTAGAGCTCAGTGATCATTTCTACACACACACACAGATACACAAAGACTCATAAACAACTGGTTGAGCAAAACCCAAGCACCAAATGATGCGAGATTTAAAGCAGACGTTGAATTTGAAAACGTGCTGTTTTTAGCACTCTGTTGTGGCCCAGCAGGAGCCGTTGGAGCTGCCACCAGACTCCGACAGCGAGGGGCCCTATAAGTCGGCTTTGGAGGATGTGGAGGACCCTGGACAGGGTTCCGACTCCGAGCAGGGTGCAGAGAGGCTGGTTGGCCACCAGGAGGCGCCTGACCCTTGGACCAGTGGGGAGGAGACAAGGGAGAGTGATCTGGACGTCAGCAGTGAGTTGTTCCTGGATGCCCGGCACCGAAGAGCTAATAGGCGTCAGGAACAGTTGCGCAAGTACAGGAGGTATTTGCACTCAGCTGGTGGTCATTAGGCTCCTCTCCGGACTATAAAAGGACTGCTTGTACACACGCCCCTCTTGCAGAAGTCAATGCAGGATTGAATGTTGGAGAACATTATTGTGAGCTTGGCAGGCTGGATTGCTGCCACGGCTTATCTGTGCTGGATTGCTGCCCAAGCTTGTCTGTGCCGGTTTGCTGCCAAGGACCTGTCTGTCTATTAATTAAATGCCGTAACTTATCTTTGGCTCAGAGTGTGTGTTGGTGTGGGACGAGGGGGGTCAGAACACACACTCTGTGTATATTTAACTCTCGTCATAATTTGCTTTTGTGTTGGAACAATCCCACACATCTTTTAACAAGCAGGGTGTACGTGTTTCGGTAAGATTTCAGCTCAGCATGTAAATCTCCCTCCCTTTCACCGTAAACGTTATCATTGCAACAGTGGGGAGAAAGTTACTCTCACATTCTCAGCAACGGATCCTTAGATTTATACTATCCAGTGACTGGACAGAAAAAAACCTACCCTGTACTAGTTTGGAAAAGGAGAAAAATCCAGTAGTATCTTAAAGGATGATAAACTTACGACACTGTGTGTTTTTGCACTCAAGTGTATTTCGTCAGGGGAAGTACTGGAAGTATCCTTTTTAAAAAAAACACCCCTTTCCTCATTATTTCCATTCTATTTTCATTTCTAAAAAGCCTCGGGATATTTTTTTTCCCCCGTGCAGTGAAGAACAAAGAAAGTCTGTGTATCCCGTTGCAGAATTTCTCTCTGACCACACCTCTTGTTAGTTCTCCGCTCGTCTGGCGTGTTATATATAGGGAGCATCCTTCTGCTGCCTCTTCAGATGAAGTCCAGCCACTTCCAGAAGCCGCACGCTGAAGAAAAAACCCCAGAAGCGCCCACGAGAAGGATCCTTCACCCTCCAAAAAAACGGTGAGCAATTTATCTGCATTGAAATATAATTTGCTTTGATTTTTAAAAAAAATAATTTTATAGAAGAGGTTACGGCATTTTAACGATTAAAAAGCTAATCTTACGCAAGATAACGTTCACCGATCCGAACATGCACTGTGACTGAAAAAGCAGACATTTGGGGGATTTTAAGGAAATTCTCTGAAAGTACTTTTTAAAAAGGAAATACATTGTAGATCCTTGGTTTGCTGGCTTTCTAATGTGTACCTTGTTGGGAAGAGAAAAATAATAATCTCAATTAGCAGGGGCTTCATTTCCCACCCACCCACCCACCCACCTTTGGGACTAAAGTGAGATTAATTACTAGCTGTCCTTTCAGGGGTTTTTTTTCCCTTGTAAAAGGGAAAAAAATCAGTATAATTAACATGCTCAGAGCAAAATATTTCAAATCTGCGTAAAGATAACAGCATTATCTTTTGTTAGATCCCTGGCTGCCTATTTCTAAAAATGGGGGGATTAAAAACGGACTTTTTATAAAGTTTAGGCACTATCGAATTATTACAGAGAGGTTGCAGCCATTTTGAGGGGCAGATTGATTTTAAAGCTGCTCCCTCCCCTTTTTTGGGGGGGGGTACGGAAAGATGGCGAACTATTTGTAGAATAATCGCTAAACCAGAAACATTATTTTCCGGGCAGCCCATCCATTAGATGCAATTATAACATTAAATATTAAAGTAGGCTCCCTCTGGAAGAATTGACTGCTTTGATGACTGGGTTTGGTTGGGAATAATGGATATTTTAGCTATATATCTTGAGGCTCTGGAGCTGCACTGACCTGGAATCCTATCAGGCTGGTAAAATGAGGACCCAGACTGTGGGGGCAATTTGCTGACTCAATTTGCTACAAATCTGTAAACCGCTTAGGGCTGAAAGCCCTATGAAGCGGTATATAAGTCTAACTGCTATTGCTATTGCTAACTGCTATAAATGTGGCAAGGAAGGTCGTAACATGGGGCAAAGCTCACTTGGCGAACGTCTCACTTAACGACAGAAATGCTGGGCTCCGTTGTGGCCTTACATCGAGGATCCAAGACAGAACTAAGCCGTATAGTTCTGCCTACGATCCTCTGCTTTAAATCCCTGTTGTAGATCACGAAGCAGCTTCCATTCGGGTGGCCTCTTTCATTCTGTCCTTCTCTTCTTCCCCTCCTTCCTTCCTTCCTTCCCTCTCCCAGATCCAAGCTGTTCTCATGCCGTTTTCCCCACCACCTTTGAAATCCAGGATGGGGCAGGAATCCTTCACTCTCCATTTCCTGAAGGTGCTGAAGGAACTCCTGGCTTTCGTGCTGTTCAGTTACACCGTCCTGTTCGGAGCGCTGTTGCTGGCTGGCTGGACGACTTATTTCCTCGTGCTAAAGTGACACCGTGTTCTGTCTGGAGCTCTGGAGACCTCGGCTGAACAAATTAGCCCTTTCCTCTTGCAGTATTTTGCCAGACTTTTAATTTCGTTTCCTGGCCATCTTGGTGCTTTTTAAAGGAACCACTTGGTTTCGGCCTTAAGGTTTCATTTTTAAAATCTTATTTCTCTAGTATCAGAATCTTGGGGAGTTACGAAACCGCTTCCTCTCTCCAGTCCAATTTTTTTCTTTTTTATAATCTCGTGGGAATATCCGTATTAAAAGCTGGCAAGTTGCAACATGCCGTTTATTTCCTGATATTGTTTAAACGCTTCGATGCCGACTTTTTTCCCTCGCTTCGTTTGGTCTGTAATTAACTCCCGATCTTCACTTTTGAATTATTTTTTACATGAGGTTTTATATATTTCCGATGTCAGACAGCTTCCTCTTCCAAAAAAAAAAATAGCTCAATAAAATTATTTGCAGGTCCACGGTTGTCTTATGTTAAATGCTTAAAAAGTTAACACATTTGCTACACCTTGCAATGTCTTGAAAAAATGGGGAAATAGGAGATTTGAACATATACACAGTCCTACATATTCTGAGTGATCGATAAATGTTTAGTTGCTAAAAGTTAAGCAACAAAGCTGCTTTTTAATTGTTTTACGTTTCTTATTATTAAAATTTAACATACGCTTTAACTCCAATCCTTTATGTAAGACATAATTTCTCCAAATTTAACATACGCTTCCTCCAAATTTAACATACGATTTAACTCCAATCCTTTATGTAAGACAAAAGTATGCTTTACAAATACGGATATTTTGTCTGAAGCTGAGCCTGAATGCTTCAGCCTCTCTCCAAGGGAAATTAACTGCCAAATAATTGAGTTATGGGAGGGTTTCTGGCTCAAGACTGAAAGGTTTAGCAGAGATTCCCACTCTACTTGCTGGCTTGATGAACATCAATGCTGGTTTTGGTTTGTGTCAAAATGCCTGTTTGAAATGTGTGAATGTATGTGTAACATCTTAGGATTCAGAAGAGTTTTAATTCTGACCTCCGTATCAAGTTAATGATTTAAAGCTAGTTTTATCAGCTGCAAAGATATACACTAATTAGATCTTGCAAGCCAATCAAAAATGTAACTAGCGAAATGTCCTTATATTGAATGTACAAACAGTAAATATAATTATAGAAATCAATTATAGAAATAAAAAATAATTATTAAAAGTAATTTTAAAACATTCTTGACAATTCGCTTTTTTTTATGATGTTCACTGCTTAACTCCTTTGAAAAGTTGGACATTTTTATTTTGGGGTTAAGGGGAGCAAATTAGTAACATTAAAACTATTGCATTAAACTTATCAAGTCACTGGTGGAGGGGCGCATGCGCTCTCCAATAAACCACACGACCTCAGGGCGCGTGCGCGAATCTGACGCTCTGGATCTCGCTGACTGATGCAAGCCCTTTGCTTTCCATTATTGGCAGTTGAAGGAAAGTCGTTCCGTCCTAGAGCGGAAAAGAAATGAAACGGTGACGTCACCATAAATAAAGCGGGCGCGGTCAGAAAGAGGAGGAGCCCGGGAAGGAAAACTCGGAATGACGTAATGGTAGGCACGTAGAGCAGGAGGGCCAAACTGTCTCTCCGACAATCTGGGCGTCGGAAGAAGACGTCATTTCCTGCGCGCTTTGTTGCCATTGAGAGAGAAAGAGGGCGAAGATGGCGTCGGCGAGGAGCCGTTGGCTGTGGCGCTGCTGCCGCGCCTTTTTCGGGTACTTCTCGCGGCTTCCGTTTCTTCCCTCCGCTTCCCCGAGCTCCGAGGCCGAGGGGGTCTCCCGGGAGGCCGAGGATCTTCTTCCCTGGGAGCTCCGGGTCCTTTTCAGCCTCCCTTGGGCGCTGCTTAACTCGGGCCTCTCCGGGTTGGGAGGGGTCCCGAGGCACCTTGGACCTCCGTTCCCATCATCCGCAGCCGAATCTCGCGTGGGTTTCCTATTAGGGTGGGGCCTCCTTGCTTGGCGTCCTCCCAGCGGGGGGGGGGGGCGGTTGGCTCTGGGTGCAAAAGTCGCTTGCGGGAGAATTGGGCACGTCCAGCCTGATGAAGAGACGCCACAGCAGCCACGCCAATACCTCAGGAGGGGCTGCTGCCGCCGTGGAGCTCTCGCCTCACAATCAGCAGGCTGTGAGTTCGATCCTAGGTAGAAGCAGGTAGAGGGCCTCCTGCTTGATTTGCTCCTCTCTTCTTTTATTGGGGTGTTTATGTTGTCCCAGAGTCAAAGGGGGAAAAGGTGGGTGCAGATTGATTGCTGAATGTCCATTTCGAAGTTTGATTAGGTGATTAGATGATGAGGGGACTGGAGGCCAAAACATATGAAGAACGGTTGCAGGAACTGGGGATGTCTAGTTAGATGAAAAGAAGGACTAGAGGAGACATGATAGCAGTCTTCCGATATCTCAGGGGTTGCCACAAAGTACCCAACTAGGTAACATCATCAGTGCTAGAAGGGAGTGAGGTTTGTAGAAAAAAGGAGGAAGAGGAAGGATTGTGGGGTCCTTGGTGCTCTCTAAGCTTGGTGGGTTTTTTTGCAGAAGTTTCATTACCCAACTAGGTAACATCATCAGTGCTAGAAAGGAGTGGGGAGGGAGTGAAGAGGAGGAGGAGGAGTATGGGTATGTCTAGTCTGATGAAAAGAAGGACCAGGGGAGACATGATAGCAGTCTTCCAATATCTCCGGGTTGCCACAAGGAAGAGGGAGTCAAACTATTCTCCAAGGCACCTGAATGCAGGACAAGAAGCAATGGGTGGAAACTAATCAAGGAGAGAAGCAACTTAGAACTAAGGAGAAATTTCCTGACAGTGAGAACAATTAACCAGTGGAACAGAAGTTGCCTCCAGAAGTTGTGAATGCCCCAACCCTGGAAGTCTTTAAGAAGAGATTGAATCACCATTTGTCCAGAATGGTGTAGGGTTTCCTGCCTAGACAGGGGGTTGGACTAGAAGACCTCCCCTTCCAACTCTGTTATTCTATTCTATCTTGTCTCTTCCTGCCTGAAAAGGGGGTTTGATGTGGATCGCGGGGGGGGGTGGGTGTTAGGGTAAAAAACTCCTCTACCCCCCACCCCCCTGGTTACCCACCCTATGGGGCTGGAGGAAGAAACCAGAGGCATCAACATGGGTAAAAGTTCATGGTAAGGAGAAAGGCCTGGACCTCTTGAGACAGGCAGATTTCCTCTTTTTTTAATTTTGCTTTTTAAAACTGTGCTTTTAAACTTGTGAGTTCAACAGAAGAGAGGTGCCCCACTTTCCCAAGGGTGCCACTTGAAATGAGCTTATACCATATTTTTCAGAGTATAAGATTCACCAAGATTTTGAAGAGGCAAATAAAAAAAAAGTTTTTGCACTCTGCAGACCTCCCCAAAACTGCCCATTTTTCACAAAAACGGGCCTGTTTTGGGTTTTTTTTTTTTTTTAAGGGCATGAATAGCCTTTAGGAGTCTTGTAGCATGCTCCTGGGAAGTGGGGGGGGTCCCCCAAAGCGAGCAAAAAAGTCCTGTTTTTTTATCAAAAAAGAGCATGGATAGCCTTTATGAGGCTTGTAGAGTGCTCCTGGAGGGGGGGGCAAATTAAGCAAAAAATGGCCCGTTTTTCCCTCATTTCTGCCCTCCCCAGCCCCCGGGAGCACTCTGCAAGCCTCCTAAAGGCTATGCATGGCCATTTTGGTGAAGAGGGCAGGGTTTTGGGAGGCAAAAAAATGCTGTGTTCCATGTATAAGACACACCCAGATTTTCAGTCTCTTTTTTGAGGGGAGTCTCTTATTCTCCGAAAAATGCAGTAAGGTCCAGTTTTCTTACACGTTACTGCAAGGAGGCGTATTTGGGCTGTTGGCTTGTTCTCTCTCTTTTTTTTTTTTTTGCTCACTGTTGTTTTACTCTTTTGACGCATGTCTTTTTCTCTAGACGCAGCTTTCCACTCTTCTCCAGTGTGAGGCCGCAATTCGTGCCTGGATTGAGGGCGCCGTGGAAGAAAATGGCCACTCTGGGCTTTGGAATGACCTTGGCCGCTATTCCGATTACACAGGTAGCTCCCCGTTTTATTCTAATGCCAGAATATGAGCTTCTCCTTAGGTTTTGGTAAATCTGCCACTATATTCGTTATATTCAACAGCCAAGTTGTTTGCAGTAGTTTACCTGAAATTATGCAGTTAAAATGTATATTAATCTGTCACTTAATCTTAGCCAAGCGGTTAAAAAGCAATAAGGGCCCCCAAATTTATTGCGATTTATTTTACTAAAGTTGCTCTCTATATTTTTCCAGCAAAACCTTTCTATTTCTTGTGTTCTTATGTCTCCAGTTGACCTGTGGGGACACAAGTTTCCAGTTATATAACAGTTCCTAGGTTGTTGGTTTTTTTCCCTTTTCAATGACAACACACATTATTTCCTTTCCTGCCAGTTTTGAAAAGTCATTCTGCTTTTGAAAAACAGCATATAACGTTTGTCTTTCAGAAACACGATCCGGGATCTCTAAGCAATGAAGCCTTGATCCGAAGAGCTATCTCTCTAGTAACCGACAGCACCGGGACACTCCTTAATCAAACCACTTACGCATTAATTGATGCTCTAACAGAATATACAACGGTGAGACACTGCCTTCCGGATGCACCGCCTGGCGGTGTGGTGCCAGTACAACCAGAGGTGGTATTCAGCAGGCTCTGGCCAGTTCTGGAGAACTGGTAGCGGAAATTTTGAGCAGTTCGGAGAACCTGTAAATACCACCTCTGACTGGGTTCCACCACAAAACCGCGTTCGACTAAAGGGCGCTCGACGAAACCGCGTAGCTGATGTCATCACAGCGCGACAACAGCGCGGAGAAAAAAGCACGCTATAAACGCTAAACCTAAAATTAACCCCTAAACCTAAGCCCCCTAAACCTAACCCCTAACCCTAAACCTAACCCTTACCTTAACTTGAATCGGCTTGCTTTCAAAGCGCTATTTAAAGCGCCCGTCTTTCTCCGCGCTCGCTGTTGTCGCCCTGTTGATGACATCAGCGACGCGGTTTAATCGGGCGCGCTTTAGTCGAGCGCGGTTTTGTCATGCCACGCTCTGACTGACCATCTATTCTCTGCCTCCTGAGTCCCAGATGATTGGGTGGAAATGGGGATTTTGCAGGAACCTTCCCCTGGAGTGGGGTGGGAATGAAGATTTTACAGTATCCTTCCCAAGTCATGCCACAGCCACAGAGCCGGTAGTAAACATTTTTTTAATCCCACCACTAAGTACGACTGTATGTTAACTCCCTCTAGGAAAGAAAGTTGGTTCCAAAAAGTGGCCTATAATTACCAAATCTAAAGTAAATGTTAAATTCTAGACAAGCACAACTGCAACAAGAGCCGAGGGGGCGCAGTGGTTAGGGTGCAGTACTGAAGGCCACTTCAGCTGACTGCTATCTGCAGTTCGGCTGTTCAAATCTCACCGGCTCAAGGTTGACTCAGCCTTCCATCCTTCCGAGGTGGGTGAAATGAGGACCTGGATTGTGTGGGGGCGATATGCTGACTCTGTAAACCGCTTAGAGAGGGCTGAAAGCCCTATGAAGCGGTATATAAGTCTAACTGCTATTGCTAACAGGCTGGGCTTATTTACAGGCAGTCTACACACTGGTGTCCCTGTACCAAAAATACACGCATCTCCTGGGGAAAATGAATTCCAAAGAGGAGGATGCCGTTTGGCAAGTGATCATCGGGGCCCGAGTGGAGGTAAGCAACCTGATCTGGTGTTTTTTTTGGTCCTTCAGGGGCTCAGGAGGGCTCCGTGTATGAACCCAAGAGGGTCAAATCCTTGGTAGTATCTGGTGGGTGACCATGACTAAGGAACCTCAGATAAGAATGATCTGGAAGGTGCGCCAGATTTAATTGTTTTAATCCTGGCTTTGTTCAGATGACGTCGAAGCAGCAGGAATATCTCAAATTAGAATCCAGGTGGATGACCGCCCTGCGGCTATCAGAGATGGCTGCAGAAGCAGCGTATCAGTCAGGTGAGATATGAGCAAGCCTCTTACTCCCACCCTCTCCTTCAAATACCTTTTAAAATTTTTTTCCACCCATTGAAAAAATGTTTTAGCAAGAAATGTTATATTTCACTGAACAGTCTCCAAAAGAGTGGAACTGCACTGAAGTCATTTAAATCCCTTCAGACATTCAGAATATACCTTTAACATTTCACTAACTCCTAAAAGCATATTTGTTGTTAGTTGCGAAGTCGTGTCCGACCCATCGCGATCCTCCAGGCCTTCCTGTCCTCTCCCATCCTCTGGAGTCCATTGAAGCTCACGCCGGCTGCTTCGGTGACTCCATCCAGCCACCTCCTCCTCTGCCGTCCCCTTCTTAGTTTGCCCTCCATCGTTCCCAGCATGAGGCTCTTCTCCAGGGAGTCCTTCCTCCTCCTCCTTAGGTGGCCAAAGTCTTTGAGTTTCCTCTTCAGGATCTGGCCTTCTAAAGAGCAGCCAGGGTTGATCTCTAGGACTGACGGGTTGGATGGCCTTGCAGTCCAAGGGACTCAATGCAGGAGTCTTCTCCAGCACCAGAGCTCAAAGGCCTCCATTCTTTGGCTTCCTTCCTTCTCATTAGGTGGCCAAAGTACTTGAATTTCCTCTTTAGGATCTGGCCTTCTGAAGAGTAGTCAGGGTTGATCTCCTCTAGGACTGACCAGTTGGATCGCCTTGCAGTCCAAAGGACTCGCAGGAGTCTTCTCCAGCATATTAGGAACCCCCATTGCCCTGGTGGTCTTGAGGATGAACTCCTGTGTGATATAAAGGTTGTGTGTGTGTGTTCATTTTAAAATGCACGCCCAACAAAATGGAGAAACGAGGGCTACAAGCCCAATCTAGCTTTGCTACCCAGAGAAGTGTACCTATTGTGGGTTAAATCCAGAGGTAGAGCTGTGAGTCCTCTTGCATCAGTGGGAGTGGTTAATCCTAATCCCATTAGCTTTAGTAAATCTACCGTGGCTGGATTCCAATCCTCGTGGGTTGAGTTTACCATAATCTGAGCACAAACGCAGCCCAACCGTCTCTTTTCAGGGGCTGACCAGGCCTCCGTGTCGGCCCACAACCACATCCAGCTAGTGAAGACCCAGGTCCAGGAAGCCCGGCACCTCTCCCAGAAGGCCGAAACCAAGCTAGCCGAGGCTCAGACGGAGGAGCTCCTGAAGCTGAAGGAAGAGGAACCTTTGCTAGCCAACTCCCGGCAGGCCGTCAGCGACGAAACAGATGACGCTTACCTCCGTGAAGATTGAAGGTTGCTCGCACGGACACGACGATCCTGCTTGGCGGGAAGGAACGTCACGGAGAACGGGGGATTAGATGCCGCTCTCTGGCTCCCCCAGCCTGGTTGACCCTCAGCTTTGAGCTGCGGGGTGTTCTGTTGCCTGTCTGTTTAAATTCACAGCTATGCAAACGCAAAATAATCTACCGATGTGAGACGATCCATGCGCCCACCAGAATCTATAGAGATAATCGCACGGGGTAATCACTTAAGGGCTGTGTCTTGTGTTGCCTTGCGCTGGTGTTGAGAAGGACAAAGGCTCTAACTGAGATTTCAGAAATTAGTTGTGGGGGAAATTTTAACCGTTTGGAGCCGAAGTGTCGTTTTTGTGTGTTGTTGTTGTTGTTTTTCTAGTGATGTACTCGGGATCATTCTCCCCCCGAACCGAATTTTTAAAATAAAAAAATCCAAGGAACAGAATTTGACTCCTTTGTGGTAACGGGAGGGCACAAAGTGCTCCGGAAGCCAAAGGGAGCCACCTCGGACAAACGTCCTCTCTTAAAGCAGCCACATGGTGGCGCAGTGGTTAGAGTGCTGTACTGCAGCCATTTCAGCTGACTGTTATCTGCAGTTCGGCGGTTCAAATCTCACCGGCTCAGGGTTGACTCAGCCTTCCATCCTTCCGAGGTGGGTAAAATGAGGACCCGGATTGTTGGGGGCGATATGCTGACTCTGTAAACCGCTTAGAGAGGGCTGAAAGCCCTAGGAAGCGGTATATAAGTCTAACTGCTATTGCTATTGCTATTCAAACCGGGAGCTGCGTGGAATGGATGTCAACAATAGACAACATTTGGAGAGAGGACGCATCTCTTTGTTTTATTGGCTTTTTCTGAGGAGGCCAGGTTTCAGAAGCACTTTAGCCGGGTTGAGTTTGGGTTGAGCTAAAATGGGGGCATTTGCTTGTAGTTTGAACTCTTCCATACGTTTGTCATTTAATTTATGCAGTGAACTTAAGTGGTCACCCAAAAATTCGAGTGTTGATTTGAGCAACAGAAAAAGGCTTCTAGTTTCGCTCTTCCGCGGTATTCCCCAGCTGTAAAATTGGGTGGGTTTCAATTCCCAGAATTCCCCAGCCGACAGAGACCGGTCTAAAGGAGAACAGAGAAAAATCTGGCCATGCAGACTTCCATTATATCCACTGCAGTATCGGCATCAAAATGTGTCCCACGAGTCTCTCAAAAGGGAAAGTGGTCTCGCTCTCTTCCAAATCTATTCCGAGGCTTCCAGGACTTTTACGATGGGGGAAGCCGAGTCCCACTTGATGTGCTGCATTTGAAACTCCACAGTCAAAGGCTGGGGCTGGCTGAGTTGAGGATCGGGTCCCTCTGGCGAATCTTTCTTCCGCCCCTTCCCTGCAAGAAAAAATCGGAAATCAATCACTCCCATCAGCCGTTGCAGAGGTCCGTCGCTTGCTCTCTGGACCCGATTGGCCGTCTCGTGCGAACTTTCTTGTGTACGAAACCGTATCAAAGCATCCTCCCAACCGCCTTTCTCGGGCTGCCCGAGGTTCTCTCCAAAGTCAAGGACACTTTGGAGAAGACCAGGAACAGCCTGTTTTTCAACTTGGCACTGTTTGAAGTTGAATGGACTTCAGCTCCCAGAATTCCTCAGCCAGCGTGCTGGGAGTTGGGAGTCCTCCAATCACCTTCACGCAGCCAAGGTTCGGAAATATTGGCCGGCAGGATCCCAGAGGTAGGTATAAGAATAGAATAAGAGAGTTGGAAGGGACCTTGGAGGTCTTCTAGTCCAACCCCCTGCCTAGGCAGGAAACCCCACACCATTTCAGACAAATGGTTTATCCAACATCTTAAAGGCTTCCAGTGTTGGGGCATTCAAAACTTCTGGAGGCCAGTTGTTCCACTGGTTAATTCTGTCAGGAAATTCCTCCTCAGTTCTAAGTTGCTTCTCTCCTTGATTAGTTTCCACCCATTGCTTCTTGTCCTGCCCTCAGGTGCCTTGGAGAATAGCTTGACTCCCTCTTCTTTGGGGCAACCCCTGAGATATTGAAAGACTGCTATCATGTCTCCCCTAGTCCTTGTTTTTATTAAACATTAGACATACCCAGTTCCTGCAACCGTTCTTCATAGGTTTTAGCCTCCAGTCCCCTAATCCTCTTTGTTGCTCTTCTCTGCACTCTTTCTAGTCTCCACATCTTTTCTACATCAATACAACACAATACAATAGCAGAGTTGGAAGGGACCTTGGAGGTCTTCTAGTCCAACCCCCTGCCTAGGCAGGAAACCCTACACCGTTTCAGACAAATGGCTATCCAACATCTTAAACACTTCCAGTGTTGGAGCATTCACAACTTCTGGAGACAATTTCTGTTCCACTGATTAATTGTTCTCACTGTCAGGAAATTTCTCCTCAGTTCTAAGTTGCTTCTCTCCTTGATTAGTTTCCACCCATTGTTTCTTGTTCTACACTCAGGTGCTTTGGAGAATAGCTTGACTCCCTCTTCTTTGGGGCAGCCCCTGAGATATTGGAAGACTGCTATCATGTCTCCCCTGGTCCTTCTTTTCATTAAACATTAGACATACCCAGTTCCTGCAACCATCAAAGGCTACTCGGACAACGTTGCTCAGGGCATGGTGGTTTGCCAATCGTTCCTCTTTTTTTTTTTAAAGTTCCTAGTCCATATAATGGCAGCAAAAACGTGTACACCACTGTGGGCTCAAAGATGGAAGGGCAGCACTTTTGAACACACACTTCATGTTTTAGCATTGGGTGAGAGTCTTACGTTTGCAGTCCATAAGAACGCGTGTCATTCAGACGGTTAAAATACACTCCCAGCTGCAATTACTCGGGACGCTGAGCTTTCTAGCTTACCTTTGATGGGGGATGGAGTTGGGGGTGGGGGGGTTCTTTTGAAGCTTGTGCTTTCCATCCCAGATTTGGCCTTGGGGTCTTTTTTTCCACCCTTCTTGCTCTCCTGCAAAGGAGAAGATAAGATTGCTGCATTTCACCGAATGGCACAAACATTCCTTGTTTTTATGTTATTTTTAGAATGGAATGGAAATAGAATGGAATTAGAACAAGAATGGAATAGAATAAGAACAGGAATAGAATAATAGAATAGAATAAGAATTAGAATGAATAGAATAGAATAAGAATTAGAATGAATAGAATAAGAACAGGAATAGAATTAGAATAGAATAAGTATTAGAATGAATAGAATAAGAATTAGAATGAATAAGAACAGGAATAGAATTAGAATAGAATAGAATAAGAGCAGGAATAGCTAGAATAAGAATAGAATTAGAATTAATAGAATAGAATAACAGAGTTTGAAGGGACCTTAGAGGTCTTCTATTCCAACCCCCTGCTCAGGCAGGAAACCCTATACCACTTCAGACAAATGGATATCCAACATCTTAAAAACCTCCAGTGTTGGAGCATTCACAACTTCTGGAGGCAGGAAGTTCCATTGATTAATTGTTCTGACTGTCAGGAAATTTCTCCTTAGTTCTAAGTTGCTTCTCTCCTTGATTAGTTTCCACCCGTTGCTTCTTGCCCTGCCCTCTGGTGCTTTGGAGAATAACAGAGTTGGAAGGGACCTTGGAGGTCTTCTAGTCCAACCCCCTGCTCAAGCAAGACACCCTGGACCATTTCCGACAAACATTTATCCAGTCCCCCCCTTCTTAAAAATCTCCAGTCATGGAGCGTCCACAAGAGCCGAGGTGGCGCAGTGGTTAGAGTGCAGCACTGCAGGCCACTTCAGCTGACTGCAGTTCTGCAGTTCGGCTGTTCAAATCTCACCGGCTCAGGGTTGACTCAGCCTTCCATCCTTCCGAGGTGGGTAAAATGAGGACCCGGATTGTTGTTGGGGGCAATATGCTGACTCTGTAAACCGCTTAGAGAGGGCTGAAAGCCCTATGAAGCGGTATATAAGTCTAACTGCTATAACTGCTAACTTCTGGAGGCAAGTTGTTCCACTGGTCAATTGTTCTCAGTTTTAGGAAATTCTAGGTTGCTCCTCTCCTGGATTAGTTTCCACCCATTGCTTCTTGTCCTGCCTGCAGGGTCTTTGGGGAATAGTTAATTCATATTGTTTCCATTTTTCTTTCATATCATTTTTTTTTTCATTTTTATTTAATGGCTTTTTATTTGATGTTGCTTTCTTTGTTTATTTAATATTGTTTTTTTTAAATTTAATATATACATAAATATAATTTATAATTTAATATGGCCACCACTTGCTGCAATGAGCAACTTACTATACCAATGGATGAAATAGATTGCCTTATCCAAGAGCCGAGGTGGCACAGTGGTTAAATGCAGCACTGCAGGCTACTTCAGCGGACTGCAGTTCTGCAGTTCGGCGGTTCAAATCTCACCGGCTCAGGGTTGACTCAGCCTTCCATCCTTCCGAGGTGGGTGAAATGAGGACCCAGACTGTGGGGGCGATACGCTGACTCTGTAAACCGCTTAGAGAGAGCTGAAAGCCCTATGAAGCGGTATATAAGTCTAATTGCTATTGCAATCTATCTATCTATCTATCTATCTCTGTCTGTCTGTCTGTCTATCTATCTATCTATCTATCTATCTATCTAATCAACTATCTATGTATCTATCTATCTACAGTATCTATCTGTCTGTCTATCTATCTATCTATCTATCTATCTATCTATCTATCTATCTATCTATCTATCTATCTATCTATCTATCTATCTATCGGATTGTTGGGGACGATATGCTGACTCTGTAAACTGCTTAGAGAGGGCTGAAAGCCCTATGAAGCGGTATATAAGTCGAACTGCTATTGCTATTGCTATCCACACAATTTCCACCCAGGGTTTTTGAAAAGGCAGACGAACCCTCGGCAGATACCTTGTCTTTGGGTGATGGTGGGGTGACGTTCCTCTCCGTTATCTGTACCCCAAAATCGCAGAGAGTCTCCAGCAACGAGGCCCCTGCTAGCAGTTTCTCTAAGTTGACGTGGACGGAGCCCAGGATCTTCACGATGGGGGGGTCCCTTCGGAGCTCTGGGGAAGTGGGTTTCTTCTTCTTCTTCCCACCCTAGTTGGACACAGAAGGATTTGCCTGCAGGATTCTGCCTTTTTCTATCTCCCACGAACACAACGTGGGTGGATCTCTCTCTTTCTCTCCCTCCACCCTCCAATCTCAGAAGTGACCCAAAACACAACGTTCTGCTTCTCACAGCCTTACCTTTCCGGCGTCTTTCTCGGTTTCTTTCCCTTTCCCTTTCTCCTTCCCTTTCTCCTTCCCTTTCTCCTTCCCTTTCTCCTTCCCTTTCTCTGCCTTTCCCGAGTCGGCTTTTCCTTTCTCTCCTTTCCCCTTTCCTTTCTTGCCGCTTTTTTCTTCAGGAGTGTGGATCACCGGCCAGGAGACAACCTGGAAAAACGAGTGTTTTTTGTTGCTCTGGAAGAAAAGTGAGAGCTGGAGAGGGCAGGGAAAGAAGGGAGGGAGGAAAGGAAAAGAAGAAGGAAAGGAAGATAAAAAAGAGGAAAGGAATAGAAGGAAGGAAGGAAAGGGATGGAAAAAGAAGGGGAGAGGAAAGGAAAGAAGAAAGGAAAGAAAGGAAGGAGGAAAGGAATAGAAGGAAGGAAAGAAAGGGATGGAAAAAGAAGGGGAAGGAAGGGGAGAAGAAAGAAGGAAGGAAGGAAAGGAAAAGAAAAAAGGAAGGAGGAAAGGAATAGAAGGAAGGAAAGAAAGGGATGGAAAAGGAAGGGGAAGGAAGAGGAGAGAGGAAAGGAAAGAAGGAAGGAAGGAAAGCAAAAGAAAAAAGGAAAGGAATAAAAGGAAGGAAAGAAAAGGGATGAAAAAAGGGGAAGGAAGGGGAGAGGAAAGGAAGGAAGGAAGGAAAGCAAAAGAAAAAAGGAGGAAAGGAAGGAAAGAAAAGGGATGAAAAAGGGAAGGAAGGGGAGAGGAAAGGAAAGAAGGAAGGAAGGAAAGGAAAAGAAAAAAGGAAGGAGGAAAGGAATAAAAGGAAGGAAAGAAAGAAGGGATGAAAAAAGAAGGAAGGGGAGAGAGGGAAGGAAGGAAAGGAAAAAAGGAAGGAGGAAAGGAATACAAGGAAGGAAGGAAAGAAAGGGATGGAACAAGATGGGGAAGGAAGGAAGTGGAGGGAGGGAGGGAAGAAAGGAAGGAAAAGGATGAAAAAAGAAGGCAAAGGAAGGAAGAAAAAGAAGGGAGGGAGGAAAGGAAAAGAAAAAGGAAAGATTAAAAAAAGGGAAAGGAAGTAAGAGGGAAGGGAAGGAAGGAAAAGTCGCAATTGAAGACCAAAATGTCTTTATTGCATCCAAGGAGAAAAAAGTTGGGAAAACCCGAGTGTAAAAGAAACCCAGGATTGAGCTCTGCTGAGCTACTTGATGCCATGACGCACTTAAGGAACGAGACACCCTCACCAGTCCCAGCGGGAGGATTTTCTAAACCAACAGAGCACAACAGAGAGGACACCTTTTCCTCAATAACCGAGACGGTGCTTCCGGCCAGAAGGAACGTCTTGAGCGCCACCAGATCCTCGGTGAGATGCTCTTTTCGGTAGTCGCAGTCGATGGTCTCTGCCCAGCCCTTCTTGGCGGTAGAGTGCGTATTTACTAAGTGGGCGAGAAAGGGGGGGGGGGACACCCGCCATTTAACAAACAACGGTGACCAACTTTCCATTCCGTCCCCCATCGTTCCCACCGGGTTGCGGAGAGCTTTTGGTAAAATAGCAATAGCAATAGCAGTTCGACTTATATACCGCTTCATAGGGCTTTCCGCCCTCTCTAAGCGGTTTACAGAGTCGGCATATCGCCCCCACAGTCTGGGTCCTCATTTCACCCACCTCGGAAGGATGGAAGGCTGAGTCAACCTTGAGCCGGTGAGATTAGAACCGCTGAACTGCAGATCACAGTCAGCTGAAGTGGCCTGCAGTACTGCCACCCTAACCACTGCGCCACCTCGGCTCTTGAAACATAAATCAAGAGAGTCCAGAGCTGTTCAATGCCTATACATTGTATTCCCAACACTGGAAGCTTTTAAGTAGAGGCTGGATGATTGTCTGAAGTGGTGTAGGGTTTTCTGCCTAGGCAGGGGGTTGGACTAGAAGACCTCCAAGGTCCCTTCTTGGAGAGCTGAAGAGAACTGAAGCCACAAACCAGGGATTCGTCCCCCTGATCCCCATTCCCCAAATTCTTCAATTATCCAGAAATCCACAGACTGAAAATCTTTCAGTCTTTCTCTGCAAAAGTCAGATAAACTGGTTTATCTGTTACAGAAAGTCTTTCCAAAACCCCAGAAAGGAAAATATGGGGAAACGTCGGCTGCTCTGCATTCCAGCAGCAGCCTTTTTCAGTGGGTTTTTTTATTTTTAAACTAGCCTTTCCTTCAATTGCGCCAAACTGGTTGGCACTAACAACCTTGCTTTGTTCCCGCGGCCTGGCTTGCTGGCTAAACCTTGCTCATTTTGTGACGGTCAATGGATCGCGTTTTTCAATGACGTTAGTTCTGCGCATGCGCCAAACAGAAAATAAAGATGGTGGCGCACAGGATATAACCAGTACAGTCAGGTGTCTGGCTGAGTTACTACCAATTCAGCCGAACCGGTAAGAATCCACCTATGAGTCCCTCTTTCCTACCTGCTGTGTTTAATCGTACCAAGAAGGTACAATACAATACAATAGCAGAGTTGGATGGGACCTTGGAGGTCTTCTAGTCCAACCCCCTTCCTAGGCAGGAAACCCTATACCATTTCAAGCAAATAACTATCCAACATCTTCTTAAAGACTTCCACTGTTGGTGCATTCACAACTTCTAGAGGCAAGTCGTTCCACTGATTAATTGTTCTCACTGTCAGGAAATTTCTCCTCAGTTCTAAGTTGCTTCTCTCCTTGATTAGTTTCCACCCATTGCTTCTTGTTCTGCCCTCGGGTGTCTTGGAGAATAGCTTGACTCCCTCTTCTTTGGGGCAGCCCCTGAGATATTGGAAGACTCCCATCATGTCTCCCCTAGTCCTTCTTTTCATTAAACCAGACATCCCCAGTTCCTGCAATCGTTCTTCATATGTTTTAGCCTCCAGTCCCCTAATCCTCTTTGTTGCTCTTCTCTGCACTCTTTCCAGAGTCTCCGCATCTTTTCTACATCGTGGGGACCAAAACTGAATGCCATATTCCAAGTGTGGCCTTACGAAGTCCTTGTAAATTGGTATTAACCCTTCACGTGATCTTGATTCTATCCCTCAAATACTGGAAGACTGCTATCCTGTCTCCCCTAGTCCTTCTTTTCATTAAACTAGACATACCCAGTTCCTGCAACCATTCTTCATATGTTTTAGCCTCCAGTCCCCTAATCCTCTTTGCTGCTCTTCTCTGCACTCTTTCTAGAGTCTCAGCAACTTTTCTACATCGTGGTGACCAAAACTGAATGCAGGATTCCAAGTGTGGCCTTATAAAGTGGTATCAACCCTTCACGTGATCTTGATTCTATCCCTCAAATACTGGAAGACTGCTATCATGTCTCCCCCAGTCCTTCTTTTCATTAAACTAGACATCCCCAGTTCCTGCAACCGTTCTTCATATGTTTTAGTCTCCAGTCCCCTCATCATCTTTGTTGCTCTTCTCTGCACTCTTTCCAGAGTCTCCACATCTTTTTCTACATCCTGGCGACCAGAACTGGATGCAAATATTCCAAGTGTGGCCTTCCCAAGGCCTTATAAAGTGGTATAAACACTTCACAGGATCTTGATTCCATCCCTCTGTTGATGCAGCCTAGAACTGTGTTGGCTTTTTTGGCAGCTGCTGCACACGGCTGGCTCCTATTTAAGTGGTTGTCCACTAGGACTCCAAGATCCCCCTCACAGTGACTACTATTGAGGTTTTACTCACCCTGTGGCTCAGGCTGCTGGTCCAACTTGGGCGAAGACTGAGAAGACACCGATTCAACTTTCGCTCCAGCCACCGTCGCTAAGGGCAAGCTCACCGCATCCCTTCCAACCAAGGTGTCCCTGTGCTGGATCAGAAACACACCTATGGTTCCCTCAAAGGCTTCATCCTGCTTTTTATTTATTTTTTTAAACCGAGGGCATCCCTCACTTGGTCTGTTTTTAATCATGCACCCCGATATCGTTTAGAAACAAGTGACCGAAAGATTCGAAAGACTCCTTACCTTGCTGGCCGCCTTCCCCTCTTTCTTTTCCCCTTTGGCAAATTCGTACGTCACGTAGTAGCTGTACGTTACGATTGGGGAATCGGGACTGTTTTCAATGTCCTCTGAGTTAAATGGGTTGGGGACGCCTCGCATTTTGCCAAGAGTGACTATCAGCTGGACGTCCGTCAGCAGGGCCTCTGGAAAAGCAGGAGGGACGGGTGGGGAAAAAAATCTGAATTTCTCACGGAACATTACCTTAGCTGGAACTTATGGTATATGTGGGTGACAAGGAGAACAGCAGGGACTTAAAATGGGGAAAGTTAAAAGTGAACATGGGTATTGTAATAGATCCCTGAATTTTGTAACGAGAAGATGTGGCTTAGAGACCTAACAATGAGGAAGGAAAGAAAAAAGTTGGGCTGTGAATGACTGTCACCGCGGGGGGGGGGGGGAGGGGGGTTTGTATGTTTAAAATTGTATTTGTATTTGTATGTTTTACTCTTTAAAAAATGTATAACTAATAAAGATTACTTTAAAAAAAAAAAGATAAAACAAGTCCCAAATCTTATAAAATTGTTCGTCTTCTTGTTCTCTGATTTCAAACGTCAATTTACTCATTTCAGCACATTCCATTGTTTTTCGAATAATTTCCTTCTGCGTTGGTATTTTCTCATTTTTTCAATTTTTTGCAAATACAATTCTGGCTGCTGCTAAAATATTTACGATCAAATATTTCAAGTCTTTATTATATGTATCTGGTATGATTCCCAATAAAAGAGTCTCTGGTTTAAAGTCAAAAAAAAAGGAAAAAAAATCTGAATTTCTCCAAGCTCCAGACAGGAGTCATGATGTGAATTTCTTTAGTGTTGTGGCCCAGCAGGAGCCGTTGGAGCTGCCACCAGACTCCGACAGCGAGGGGCCCTCTGAGTCGGCCCTGGAGGATGTGGAGGACCCAGGACAGGGTTCCCACTCCAAGCAGGGAGCAGAGAGGCTGGTTGGCCACCAGGAGGCGCCTGAGCCTTGGACCAGTGGGGAGGAGACAAGGGAGAGTGATCCGGATGCCAGCAGTGAGTTGTTCCTGGATGCCCGGCACCGAAGAGCTAATAATCGTCAGGAACAGTTGCGCAAGTACAGGAGGTAATTGCACTCAGCTGGTGGTCATTAGGCTCCTCTCCGGACTATAAAAAGGACTGCTTGTGCACACGCCCCTCTTGCAGAAGTCAACGCATTGACTAAAAGTTGGAGAACTTTTGTAACTAGTTTGGCAGGCAGGATTGCTGCCAAGGTTTGTCTGAGTTGCTGCCAAGGTCCTTATCTGTTTGTTCTGCTTGGCTTTCAGCCACCGAGGTTTTGGCTTCTTGCTAATAAAGTACATTCCAGTTAAGCTTGTCTCGGCTTTCATTACTGGATAGAGGAGGGGGTCAGAACAGTTTAGCAAACTGTGGAGGGAGATTGGATTTGAATCGATTAGCTGTCTTCCAATATCTCACAGGCTGCCAGTGGAACTAACTGCCCCCAGACATTATGGATACTCCAACACTGGAAGTTTTAAAGAAGAGATTGGACATGTTGAAGAGTTTCCTGTCGGGGCAGGGGGTTGGACTAGAAGGCCTCTAAGGTCCCGGACCACTGACATTCTGTTATCCCATTGCAGTTTGATGGTTCCATATTATGGTTATTTCTGTTATGGTTTTACCTTGATTTAGTGTTTTATCTTCTATACTGTATGTTATATCTTAAGGTACAATCAAGATCAAGGGAGGTGCTAATACCACTCTATAAAGCCCTTGTAAGGCCACACCTAGAGTCCTGCGTCCGGTTTTGGTCACCACACTATAAAAAAAGATGTTGAGAATCTGGAAAAAAGTGCGGAGAAGAGCAACCAGGATGATGAGGGGACTGGAGGCTCAAACATACGAAGAACGGTTGCAGGAACTGGGCCTGGCTAGTCTAGTGAAGAGAAG
Source organism: Thamnophis elegans (assembly GCF_009769535.1). Lineage (NCBI taxonomy): Eukaryota > Metazoa > Chordata > Lepidosauria > Squamata > Natricidae > Thamnophis > Thamnophis elegans. The sequence continues at coordinate 1,612,301 of NC_045553.1, forward strand.
GACCAGGGGAGACAGGAGAGCATCTTCCAATATTTGAGGGGCTGCCACAGAGAGGGAGGGTCAAGCTATTTTCCAAAGCACCTGAAGGCCAAACAAGGAATAATGGATGGAAACTAACCAAGGAGAGATTCAACCTGGAAATAAGGAGGAATTTCCTGACAGTGAGAACAATCAACCCATGGAACAGAAGTTGTGGGAGCTTCATCCCTGGAGGCTTTCAAGAAGAGACTAGACTTGCCATCGGTCAGAAATGGTGCAGGGTCTCCTGCTTGAGCAGGGGGCTGGATTAGATGACCTCTGAGGTCCCTTCCAACTGTTCTTTCTTTCTTTCTCTTTCTTTCCTTTTTCTTTCCCGTCCTTCCTTCCAACAGCTTGCCTTCAGAGGGTGTGGGAGCTTCATCCCTGGAGGCTTTCAAGAAGAGACTGGACTGCCATTGGTCAAAAATGGTGTAGGATCTCCTCTGCTTGAGTGGGGGGGTGGTTGGACTAGATGACCTCCAGGGGTCCCTTCCAACTCAGTTAATCTGTTATCTGCTTATGAAAGGAATCCTGAGGAGCTTTAACCAAGAAGTCAAGTTGTTTCTGGCCCAACGATGCTCCTCTTTGGACAAGCAGGAGGGATTGAGGCCTGGGGGGAGGAAGTCTCACCTGGGAAGTTGGACAGGTTGAGGAAATTGTGCCTCTCCTCCGGGGTGATGATGACGTCATCGAAGACGGAGATGTGGGGCAGGCTGTCGATGGCGAAACCTCGATAACACGGCAGGAGGGCGAAGGGGTTTCCCTGGAGGATGAGGATCCGGAGGGTTTTCAAGGTGGAGAGAGTGGAAAGGAGGCTCTGCAGGTTGGTGAAGTTGTTGTAGCTCAAGTCCAGGGAGACGAGGTTGGGCCTACGGAGGAGAACAAGGCTCAGGTGCAACAGAGCTCCTCGTGAAAGGGAATATCGGCAGCTCAGCGTTGGAAGGAGGGCTCCTCGGTGGTTTTCTTGCAGACGTTTCACTTGCTAGCCAGGTGACGATATCGCTGCGGCACTGATGAGGTTACTTACATGGGTAATGAGATGTCTGCAAGAAAACCGCCCAGTGGTGAGGAGAGCACCAAGGACTCCTCAAAACTCCCCGAAGGAGAGTTTGGGCTAAAGAAACTCTCCTTTGTTCTCATCTCAAACCCTCTGAATGTTTATCGCTTGGAGAAAACTAAGAGGCCGTTATTTTCACCCTGAATTTCTGGAACAAAGCAGGAGAGCCTCATCTCCTCATCACCCCCAGATGCCTGAAGGGGCGCTTCAAGCTGGAGGGGACTCCCCCATCATGATCTGAGAGGGTGTCAGGCCTGCAGCCCTCTTTTCTTTTGGGTCTCTGGCCTGCTACACTTTCATTTATTCTACGATGCGTTTTTCCATGGTGGGAAAACGGGAGGAGGGGATTGTACGGAGTTAGATGTGATGGAGCCATAACGACATTCTTTCTAGAAAGCCAAGGTCATCCTTTGTCTCTGCACCTGGCCGGAACTGGATGGGTGGAAGCTGCCAGCGTGGCAGTGGAAGATGGGACCATGTGATGGGCTTGTGGGTATTGGGGGGGGGGCGAGATCTTGAACTTTCAACTGGGTGGGGAAAACCGGGACGCTTTCAGATTCGGGTTTTCCCAGATGTGCCAACATGGCTCTCCTAATAAATTGGAACTTTGAGGAATCCTTTGCCTTGGACTCTGATTTAGTTTTGGATGCTATTTGGAACCCTGATATGGGGTCTCTTTGCTCTCTCCATCCCGTGTGAAACCCCCCCTCCCCTGCTCTCCTTCCTCCAGGGCGACTGGGAGGACTGGATCTGAGGGGAAAAACCCTTTTTTTTAAAAAAAAAGGTGGGGTGAAATCTCTTTGCCCTGCCTGCAACCGACTCCCTTCCTGCTTACCAGAAAACAGCTGCCAGGTATTGTTCTTCGGAGGAGCCGAGCTGGCAGTTGTGGGAGAGACCCAGATGCTGAAGTTTGGCTGGTGGAGATGTGCACAGCTCCTTTAAACTCTGCACTTCATTGCCACAAAGCTCCAGGACCTGATGGAGGGAGGGAGGGATCACGGAAGGGATGGGAGGAAGGGAGGAGAAGTAAACGAAGGTACGAGTAGCAATAGCAAAAGCAATTATATACCGCTTCTCAATGCTTTTACAGCCCTCTCTAGGCGCTTGACAGAATCACCCCCTTGCAAAACCCCAACAATCTGGGTCCTCATTTGACCCACCTCGGAAGGTGGGAAGGCTGAGTCAGCCTTGAGCTGGTGAGATTCGAACTGCCAAACTGGAGGCAGTCGGCAGAGTTAGCCTGCAATGCTGCATTCTAACCACTGGGCAGGCAGGCAGGCAGGCAGGCAGGCAGGCAGGCAGGCAGGCAGGCAGGCAGGAAGGAAGGAAGGAAGGAAGGAAGGAAGGAAGGAAAGGAAAGGAAGGAAGGAAGGAAGGTGGCAGGCTGAACCAAGGTAGGCCTCAAGCCTGAACCAAACTAGGGTTTCATGATATTAAGCTTTAACTATTCATATAGAAATTGCAAGATTTGCTTTTAGGACATAGTGCGGTTAGACACGGCTTAGAAGGAAATCTGTACATGAAATATGCTGAAGCAAAACATCTAATTTAGCCCATCTGCTAGCTTGGCTATTAATCTGTTTGGTAGACACATATTGTTAATTCCTCAAAATACGAGCTATGTATGTCTGTTAGCTGACCCATGTATTATGACATCCTGTAGACATACTTTCTGTAACTCAAGGGCAAATCTTGAGGGGTGTTTCCAAAACTAACAGATGGCTTTAGCTATAAGGAAGTTCCTGAATGTCACTCAGTGTTCAGGCCATTTATTCTTTGCTATGAACCTGCGCAAATAAACTATTCCTTCTCTGAAGAGCTGGCTTGTGTGTCCCGTCTTTTCTGCAACAGAAGGAAGGAAGGCAATAGCCCTTAGACTTATATACCGCTTCACAGTGTTTTCCACTGTGTACAAGTGGCAATAGCAAAAGCACTTGGACTTATATACCGCTTCTCAATGTTTTTACAGCCCTCTCTAAGCGGTTTACAGAATCAGCCTCTTGCAAAACCTCAACAATCTGGCTCCTCAATTGATCCACCTCGGAAGGAGGGATGGAAGGCTGAGCTGGTCAGGATCAGCTCAGCTGATCCCGAGCTGGTCAGGATCGAACTGCTGGCAGCCGGCAGTCAGCAGAATTAGCCTGCAATGCTGCATTCTAACCACTGTGCCACCGCAGCTGTCGTCCATTTTAGTGGCCCTTCAAAGTTACAACGGCAACTGAAGAAAGCGTGTTAAGGCTGGTTTTCAACTTCCCAGCATTCCCCGCAGTCAAATGATCCAAATTCAGAGGCTTGGCAACTGGCATGGACTTATGACGGTTGCAAAATCCCAGAGTCAACCTTCCCAGCTGGCTTCCGACAAGCAAAGCCAGTGAGGGAAGCCAGATTCGCTTAATGACTGCTTGATTCACTTAACAACTGCCATGACTCACTCAACAACTGCGGCAACAACAACAACAACGAAAGGATTGTAAAATGAGGCCCGAACTCGCTTAACAACCTAGACTTTCTCAGCGAGAGGAATTGACTAAGGGTGCCAACTGCAGCGCTGTTTTCTTTAATGACCGCTGCAAAAAAAATCTACCCGTATTTAGGACCATCTGAGTTATGACCATAATGGGCAGGCTTCATTACAGTTGAAATGTAGTATGCGTCAGGCCTGCGGCCATATTTCTTTTGGATCTTTGGCCTGCCACACTTTCTATTATTCTACGATGCCTTTTTCTATTGTGGGAAAAATGGTGGATTGTATGGAGTTAGATGATAGGTAGCCATAACAACGTTCTTTCTAGAAAGCCAAAGTCATCCTTTGTTCTCTGCACCGCTGCACCTGACCGGATCTGGATGGGTGGAAGCTGCCAGCATGGCAGTGGGAGATTGGACCATGGGATGGACTTGTGGGTGTGTGGGGGGGGCAAGATCTTGAACTTTTAACTGGGTGGGGGAAACCGGGAAGCTTTCAGATTCAGCTTTTCCCAGATGTGCCAACGTGGCTCTCTTCATCAATTGGGACTTTGAGGAATCTTTTGCCTTGGACTCTGATTTAATTTTGGATGCTGTTTGGAACCCTGACAGTACGTTCAACCGCGAGATAAGACGCACGCCAGCCAGCGATAAAAGCCATTTTATCTCCTTTCTCCAACCGAGAGGAAGGCTATCTTGCTATCTTACCACATGCCCAAATAGGGCGAGGTGACAGAGGGGAGACTCCCAATGGCTGTTTCATTCCTCTGGACTCCGTAAACGTTTTCTTATCATTTTCCACGCATGAGAGAAAAGAGATTTATCCCTCGAAGATCTTGCGAGGGGTTTTTTTTACCTGTTTCCCCCGGCGAGGAATGAATCAGGCAAAATTCTCTTTTAATACCTTCCCACTCACCCACCCACAAAAGTTGGGATTTTTTTTTAATCTTATTTATTGGCATTGCATCTCACCTTTATCACACTTTTTTGGTCATGGGGGTGTGTGTAATTTTTTCCCCTGTGCAACTAATTTCAATTTCAATTTATTGAAATTTGTATGCCGCCCACTCCCATTGGGACTCTGGGCGGCTTACAGGCATAATAAAAGAAACATTTAAAATTAAAATTAAAATACAATATTAAAATTCCACAACATCCAATCTGTCAGAGAGGGGCTGGATATCGATCAACAGCCCCAGGCCTGCCGGAACAGCCAGGTCTTAGTGGCTTTATGGAAGGCCGGGAGAGTGGGAAGGGTCCGGATCTCTACGGGTAGATCATTCCACAGGGCCGGTGCAGCTACAGAGAAGGCCCTCCCCTGGGCAGGCGCCAACCGGCATTGTCCGGTCGACGGCACCCGGAGGAGGCCCAATCTGTGCAATCTTGTTGGTCGTTGGGAGGTAAGTGGCAGGAGGCGGTCTCTCAGGTAGCCAGGTCCTATATCATGTAGGGCTTTAAAAGTAACGACTAGCACCTTGAAGTGCGTCCGGAGACCAATGGGGAGCCAGTGCAGCTCACGGAATATGGGTGTAACATGGGTGTATCTAGGTACACCCAATATCGCTTGCGTGGCCGCATTCTGGACCAACTGTAGTCTCCGAACACTCTTCAGGGGCAGCCCCATGTAGAGCGCGTTACAGTAGTCGAGTCTTGAGGTGACGAGGGCGTGAGTGACCATTCGAAGGGCCTCCCGGTCCAGGTAGGGCCGCAATTGGTGCACCAGGCGAACCTGGGCAAAGGCCCCCCTGGTCACAGCCGACAGATGGTGCTCTAACGTCAGCTGTGGGTCCAGGAGGACACCCAGATTGCGGGCCCTCTCTGAGGGGTGTATAATTTCACCCCCCCAGGCTAAGAGGTGGAATATCTGGACTATCCTTGGGAGGGAGCATCAATAGCCACTCGGTCTTGTCTGGATTGAGTGCAAGCTTGTTCGCTCCCATCCAGACCCTGACACCCTCCAGGCACTGGCACATCACTTCCACTGCTTCGCTGAGTTGGCACGAGGCGTACAGATACAATTGAGTATCGTCCGCGTATTGATGATATTTGATCCCGTGCCGGCGTATGATCTCACCCAGCGGCTTCATGTAGATATTAAATAGGAGGGGGGGGACAGGACCGAACCCTGCGGCACCCCATATTTGAGGGGCCTAGGGGTCGATCTCTGTCCTCCAACCAACACCGACTGCGACCTGTCCGAGAAGTAGGAGGAGAACCACCGTAAAACGGTGCCTCCCACCCCCACCTCCCGCAGTCGTCGCAGAAGGATACCATGGTCGATAGTATCGAAGGCCGCTGAGAGGTCAAGAAGCACCAGGGTAGGGGAGTGTCCTCTATCTCTGGCCCGCCAGAGATCATCGATCAGCGCGACCAAAGCAGTTTCTGTGCCGTAACTAAGGATTGCGTGGGGTGTGCGAGCAAGGAGAAGAATTTTATTTCCGATTTATTTGTTATTAAACGGATGTGCCTGACAATTTCACTCTGCAAGAGCGAGCCCCAGCGGCTTAAATCTGCTTATGATATGAAATCCTGATATATCATTCCTAATCTTAATTAGTTAGTTACCTGCAGGATTTCAGCATATATTAAAACCAAGTAAGTTAACCAAGTAGAATTCTTCTCTAGCTAGGGGCCTTATCCCTTTATCTAAATATCTATCTATTTCCAAACTCTTAATTTGTCCCTTTTATGCTTCCTTCCTCTCTGACACAATTTAAACACATCTCAAGTTCTTCTCTCGGTTTTTTCTTTCTCTTTTTTTTTTAGTACTTTTTTCTTCTATTCTTTTCCTTTTCCTTCTCACTTTTAACTTACTTGGTTTTAATATACTTGAGACTGTGTTTGATAAAAAGTTATACCGGGTACGGGATTTGGGAAGTCTGAAGGGGGGAAGGGAGGGGGGAATTATAGGGGGGAGGGGGGTAATATAGTTTATGTTAATCTTTGGAACAACAAGAATGCACTTGTATACTGTTGCCTTTTTCTTTTCCCTTTTTCTAATTTTAGTATAAAATAAGAAGCCGAATACATCGACGGATAGTAGAAATGCACCGAAGGGAGGAGTAGAGGGAAAGAAGAGAGAGGGGTAGAGAGGGAGCGAGAGGGGAATGGAAAGAGGGTGAGATGGAAGGGAGGAGGAGAAAGGAACGTTAGAGGGGGAGGGGAAGTAGAAGAGGGGAATGCTGAAGGGGAGAAAGGAAAGTTGGAGGGGGGGGGAAAGAAAGGGTGTATGGAGGGTTGAAGCACTATGTTGGTTTTGTATTTTGGAATATAAGAAGAGTTGTGTTTATTGCTTAATGTTATATGGCCTTAATCATGCACAGTATATATGTGATTGTATAAAATGAAAATGAAATAAAACTTTTTAACACTAAAATCCTGATATAGATCTAATCTATCTCCCCCCCCCCGCCCACCCATAGAAAATTCCGATGCTCTGATAGACCTCGGCTTACCAGCCGAATTTTCCGCCGTTTAAGCGAGTTGCGCCTCATTTGACAAACATTTTTTTGCCGTAGGTAGAGAAATCACTGCAATTGTTAAGTGAATGGGGAGTTCCTTAAATGAATTGAATTTTGCTTTGTCAGATGCCGGCGGGGAAGGTTACGAAAGGGGAATCACGTAACTCAAGGACCCTACAACAGTCATAAGTACATGCCAGTTGCAAGTCACTTTCTTCAATGCTGTTGGAGTTTCCAAAGGTCACTAAGTGAGAGGTCATAAGTTGAGGGCTATCTAATTTAAATGATTCCCTTGGTTCTTTAGAGCAGTGGTCTCCAACCTTGGCAACTTTAAGACCTGTGGACTTCAACTCCCAGAGTTCCTCAGCCAGCTTTGCTGGCTGAGGAATTCTGGGAGTTGAAGTCCACAAGTCTTAAAGGGGCCAAGGTTGGCTCTCCAACTTTGGCCCCTTTAAGACATGCTGAGGAATTCTGGGAGTTGAAGTCCACCAGTCTTAAAGGGGCCAAGGTTGGCTCTCCAACTTTGGCCCCTTTAAGACATGCTGAGGAATTCTGGGAGTTGAAGTCCACCAGTCTTAAAGGGGCCAAGGTTGGCTCTCCAACTTTGGCCCCTTTAAGACATGCTGAGGAATTCTGGGAGTTGAAGTCCACCAGTCTTAAAGGGGTCAAGGTTGGCTCTCCAACTTTGGCCCCTTTAAGACATGCTGAGGAATTCTGGGAGTTGAAGTCCACCAGTCTTAAAGGGGCCAAGGTTGGCTCTCCAACTTTGGCCCCTTTAAGACATGCTGAGGAATTCTGGGAGTTGAAGTCCACCAGTCTTAAAGGGGCCAAGGTTGGCTCTCCAACTTTGGCCCCTTTAAGACATGCTGAGGAATTCTGGGAGTTGAAGTCCACCAGTCTTAAAGGGGCCAAGGTTGGAGACCACTGTTTTAGAGGAGAAGGTCATTGTGCCAATATGAATGGCGAAGGACTGCCCTTGTGCTCTCTCCATTAGGAATCACAGCCCACATGCCCTGATTTATAAAAACAATACCAAGGAATTTCCCCTCCCCACCCTTTGGATTTACCTTCAGGCCCGGCGGGAGATTAGCAGCTGGGATGGTGCTGATGTGGTTTGCCGTCAAGATCAGCTCTTCCAAATTGGGGAATTTTAACAAGCCCACATCGATTTCGGTCACCTGCAAAGGGGAGTCAAGAGAATGTGCCCTGGGACACCCAGAGGTCACTCAGATGGGCCATATTCCCACAAATAGCCCTCTAGAAAAGCTTCCCAAGCCAAGCTATGTGAGATTGGCGGTCCGGGGGTGACGAGATCGAATCTAACTCAAATCTAACAGGCCTTTCTCTCATTTGGCAAGCCTGCGCACAACCTTCCCAGCCATCAAACCAGCATTTGATGTGGGCTGCTGGCACATTAGAAGTACAGGTTCCCCCTCGCACATACGTGCTAGTTGTTCCTGACTCTAGGGGATGGTGCTCATCTCCCTTTCAAAGCCGAAGAGCCAGCGCTGTCCGAAGACGTCTCCGTGGTCATGTGGCCGGCATGACTCAACGCCGAAGGCGCATGGAACGCTGTTCCCTTCCCACCAAAGGTGGCTCCTATTTTTCTACTTGCATTTTTCACGTGCTTTCGAACTGCTAGGTTGGCAGAAGCTGGGATGAGTCACGGGAGCTCACTCCGTTATGCGGTGCTAGGGATTCGAACCGCTGAACTGCTGACCTTTCTGATCGACAAGCTCGGTGTCTTAGCCCCTGAGCCACCGTATCCCCTGTTACATTAGTAACATGGCCCATTTGACCCATTTTAAAGAAGGGGAACATTAATCCCAAAGGTTTTGAGGGGGGGGGTCAGCCCTCCTACTCACCCCTTTGTTCACTATCCGGAGAGACCTGAAGTAGCAGCAGACGAAGCTGGATCGGACGATTTGGGGGTGCAGCACGGCCAGCTCTCGCAGCTGCTGCTCGGGGGGGCTGCAGTCAGGGGGCAAGGCCCAGGGGGAGTCTGGGCAACGCAGGAAATCCGTCAGGGCTTCCACAGTCTCTTCGTTGGGCGACTGGAGGCCATCGCGTCGGAGGAGAGTGACCGGTCGCGGGGCACGTAGGCCATAGAATTGGGGACGCCGGGGAGGCGGGAACCGGGATTTGTTCTGCGGAGGGGAGGCAGAGAAGGAGAGACGCCATTGAAGGGCATAGCAAGGAGGACGCCAAGAGGGGCTGCAGATGGTGGGCCTCTCCCCCGTCTCCCTCTTGGCACAAACACTAAAAGCAAGGGTGAAATCCAGCAGGTTCTGAGTAGTTCGGAGAACCGGCAAATGCCACCTCTGGCTGGCCCCGCCCCATCTATTCTCTGCCTCCTCTTGAGTCCCAGCTGATTGGGAGGGAATGGGGATTTTGCAGGAACCTTCCCCTGCCACGCCCACCAAGCCACGCCCACAGGCAGGGGTGAAATCCAGCAGGTTCTGGAGAACCATTAGCGGAAATTGTGAGTAGTTCGGAGAACCGGCAAATGCCACCTCTGGCTGGCCCTGCCCCCATCTATTCTCTGCCTCCTCCCGAGTCCCAGCTGATTCGGAGGGAATGGGGATTTTGCAGTATCCTTCCCCTGCCACGCCCACCAAGCCATGCCCACCAAGCCACGCCCACAGAACCGGTAGTTTTTAAAAATGTGAATTTCACCCCCTGGCTAAAAGGGTCTCTTATCGGCCTGGTTAACCGTGGTTTTGAGCAATAAGCCATGGTTAGCCAAACTTTGGCCGGAAGCCTCAAAGGGCTTGGCTGTGGATGATGGGCAGCGAGGTCTCCGGTGCCCCTCGGGATAGAACGCTTGATAGAATAGAATCCTTGATGGGCCAAGTGGGACCGGACAGCCAAGGAATTGGTCTCCGCGCCAGACGCGCTCCGTGTCTGTGGAAGCAATAATCATAAAACCATCACGAGCGACCGATCATGATCGCAATCCTAAAAGGCCGTCTTTACGAACCATAAGATGCCAAGTGAAAGCAATCCACATCGACTGTAAGATATAAACGACGAAGAAGCTAAGGAAATAGGGGACAGGGAAGGAGGATAGCAGATAACAGGGGCCCCAGACCCTCTAGCTTTCTCCCTGGGGGAGGGGTGCCCTCCAGGCTGCCCCCTTACCCAGCTCCCCACCCCGCAAGGAAACTGCTTCAGGCACAGCGTGCGCAGGTGGTCCCAGAAAGCAGCCGAGGCACTCAGCCGCTCCATGGCACGCGGCTGCAGGACCAGGCAGCGTCTTCGGTTGCTAGGATACAGGATCTGGTTGCCAGGGCCGCCCGGCGATGCCAGGGGAGGGAGAGTTTGCTGGCTCTTAAAGGGGGCAGGGCCAGGGGGTCCAGGGCGGGGGTCTTTCTCCCTATGCAAGCAGCTCTTCTCAGTGTTAGCCTGCAGGGGATTAATCTGTGTTATAAACACCCACAATCCGTGCCAACTTGACCCAACTTGGTTCAGAGATTCCAGCATCCACCATCCAGCACCGGGTTGGCAGGAGAGCTTGCTAGAAAGATGTAAACCAGCCGTTGCTGTACTTCCAGCGGATAGATTTTATGTTTTGGTTTCAATAACATTATTTTGTTGTGTTCTTCAATTGCAAAAGCTTCTGGAAATGACTCGAGACCGGGGTGGGTGGGGGAAATCTGTCTGATGTCCATCTCAAGAATCCCTTCTCCCTCTCTAAGTGTGAAGTGGGCCCAAAAATAAAAATATCTGGTACAATAAAATTGTGGAGTTTGGAGGCAGACGAATTCAGTTTAAATAATAATGATCTTAATTCTGGAGATTGGAGGCAGAGGAGGTAAGATAAACTTAAACTTAAACTAGTTTATCTTAAACTATTAAGATAAGTTTATCTTAACTCCTCGGTCTCCAAACTCCAGAATTTTAGTCCTTTTTATTTTTCAATCTGATGGAACATACAGCAGGAAGAGGACATAGAATGCCAAGAAGAGACATCAAATCAAACCATGATTAGCGATCCAAACGCCATATAGGTAGTCCTCAACTTACAACCAAAACTGAACTTCTGTTGCTAAGTGAGTAGTGTGTTGAGTTTTGCCCCACTTTATGACCTTTCTTTCTCACTAAATGCCGTGAATCGAAGGCTACTTGAAATCGCAATTGATACTATAACCAACTTTCAGTTCAGCTGAGGTCCCATGGAGTGGCTAAAAAAACTTCCAAAAGTAAGGCTACCCAACCCCCCATCTTCATAAGATGGCTATTAGGATCTCCCTAAAAAGCTGGCTTCTATGTACCCGAATGTACAGCCTAAATGTTGGAGATGTGGTTCTCTCGATGCTACATATTTTCATATATGGTGGACCTGCCAAAAGGTTAAGGCATTTTGGATAAAAATGTGGTGGATCATGCAAAATATCTTTAAAAGAAGGATAAAGTTTACTCCTCAGTTATTTTTACTAGGTATATGTACTGAATTTACAGCGGTAGAGACTAATTTGGTTCTGCACTTAATAACGGCAGCAAGACTGTTGGTGGCGCAATACTGGAAGAAGGAAGATTTGCCTACAATTCAAGAATGGACATTGAAAGTTACAAACCTAGCCGAGATGGCTAAAATATCGGCATATCTTAAAGATCACTCAAATGAGAGATATAAACGAGACTGGAAAAAATGGATTGACTATATACAAAATAAATACGGGACTAAGAAATTCCAGATAGCCTATGCTTAAGATTAGGAATAATCTAAACTGCTCAAAGTTAGTGCAACAGGAAGAAGCTGAGTTCAATGCAGAGATGTTATTAACTTCTTTTTTTTATTTCCTTTGTCTTAATATATTTTAGACTGTATTTGTTAAAAACCTATACCGTGTATGGGCTCTGGGAAGTCGGGGGGGGGGAGGGAGGTGGGGGGTTAGGGGGGAGGGGGGATATATAGTATGTGTTAGATTTTATAGTAACGCGATTGCACTTGTATACTGTTGCTCTTTAATTTCACTGTAAAAATAGGACAAGCTGAATATATTAATAGATAGTAGAAATACACCGAAGGGAGGAGTAGAGGGATAGAAGAAAGAGGGGTAGAGAGGGTGGGAGAGAGGACTGGAGGGAGGGTGAGAAGGAAGGGAGGGAGTGTATTGGGAGAGAGGAGTGGTAGAGGGGGAGGGGAAGTAGGGTAGAGGGGAATGATGGAGGGAAGATGGAAAGTTGGAGGGGGGCGAAAGAAAGGGTGTATGGAGGGTCGAAGAGGTACATTGGGTTTCTATTTTGTGGGGTATTGTTGACAAGAGGAATGGCTGTGTTTATTGTTTAATGTTATATGGCCCCAGTTACTGTACGAAATGAAAATGAAAAATAAAAACACATTTATCAAAAAAAAAAAAAAGAGATGGCTATTAGGATCTCATGGAGACCCTTCCCCTTTATTTATCCCGATCCATCAGATCAAATAAATGCTCTTCTCTAGTTTGGGCTCAGCAGAATCCAAGGTTGAGGGTCAACTCAACCAAGATGGTGGCCAGAACCGTCCGAGGGCTCCTCCGAAAGTCCCCTTTGGACAGGATGCCCGCCACAATCGGGCCCATCTCGGAATATCGGACCAATGGAAAGAACAAGACTTTCAGAGCGACAGCATCACGGCAACTGCCCCCAGACACCTCTGTCGAGGATTATCTTAGGAAACTGATCACAATCGCTCGCGGGCTCTTCGTCAGGGTAGGAAACAGATAGAGATCTTGCTCAGGAGGAGGCTTAAATACGGTGCGACCGGCAGCCAAAGCAGACAAGCCAACTGAGAAGAGGCAAGGCAAAGCTGAAAAAGACTTCTTCTGATTCTCTGCCCTTCGTTCACCATGCTTAAAGGTAAGCACACTTCAAGATTCGGGTGTCCTACAGCTGGCTTCATTTTATCTGTACGGACTCTTATTTATTTATTTTTTCAACTAAAATATATATCTGGGCTAGATTTCTTCCAAAATCAAATCCAGAATTTGAATCTGGTTCCAAATGCTTCCAAAATCAGGGGGCAACCTGAGGGGATCTGATGGAAGAGGGTTGAGAGGTCCAAACTTGGCCAACTTGTAAGCTCGGCGGACTTGGCTGGCGGGGGAATTCTGGGAGTTGAAGTCGCCGAGTCTTCACCTTGCCAAAATTGGACATCCCTCTGCTAGGGGGATACACATGGGTAATTAGAAACCCACTTTCTATCATTAATCAAGTAAACTATGAATATTCCTAGGTCTCGGGTACCAAGAGGGTCTTTCCTTCGAGGGCCTTGATTTGGGAATTTTTTATTTTATTTTTAAAAGCGAAAGGCTGCAATGAAAATTATGGTGGACCGAGCTATCTGGAAAGTTTTAGGATTGGGAAGGGGAATGGGATGAACTGGATGGGATGATCCACTTGATCTCTAATCCTGATCATCAGCAGGAAGGAAGGGACGTAATCCAGTGGTTGAGGAGGAGGGGACGGGGTCCCTATTTTCAGAGGAAACTTCTTGAACGGAAAGAAGTTGGGTTTCCTACGGAATGCGCAGAAGATGATCCTACTGCTTCAAATCGCAGCCTTGTTTCCCACAAGCCATTCCCGGGATTCATCATTCGTTGATTTGCTTTCCCGACAGAAATGACCCTGTTGATGATTGTCCTGTGGGGCAGCCAGGGAAGGCCAACCACGACCACGAGCACAACCACGAGCCCATCAAAAGAGCAAGATCTCCGGTTGTTGACTGAAATGTATTGTAAAGCGGAAGAGTTACTTCGAAAATATAAATCCGTAAGTATGCTGGACCGATGACCCCTCCCCTGGCTGGCTACTCCAAGTGGCGCCCCTAAACCCTGGAGGGTCTTTGGGCTTCCGATCCTCCTTCCTGCTTAAACCCTGGAGAGTCTTTGGGCTTCCGTTCCTCCTTCCTGCTTAAACCCTGGAGAGTTTTTGGGCTTCCGTTCCTCCTTCCTGCTTAAACCCTGGAGTGTCTTTGGGCTTCCGTTCCTCTTTCCTGCTTAAACCCTGGAGTGCCTTTGGGCTTCCGTTCCTCCTTCCTGCTTAAACCCTGGAGGGTCTTTGGGCTTCCGTTCCTCCTTCCTGCTTAAACCCTGGAGGGTCTTTGGGCTTCCGATCCTTCTTCCTGCTTAAACCCTGGAGGGTCTTTGGGCTTCCGTTCCTCCTTCCTGCTTAAACCCTGGAGGGTCTTTGGGCTTCCGTTCCTCCTTCCTGCTTAGCAGGTCAAGGTGTCTGCCTTCCCCTCCATCTCTATCTCGGGCAAGACCAGAGTTCCTTATTTCTTAAGAGTGCCTTTCAGACGTTAAAAATCAGAATCAGAGCTGGAAGGGACCTTAGAGGTCTTCTAATCCAACCCCCAGCTCAAGCAGGAGACCCTATACAGTTTCAGACAAGTGGCTGTCTAGATTCTTCTTTAAAAGCCTCCAGTGATGGAGCAGCCACAACTTCTGGAGGCAACTTCTGTTCCACCGGTTAATTGTTCTCACCGTTAGGAAGTTTCTCCTTAATTCCAAGTTGCTTCTCTCCTGGATTAGCTTCCTATCCATTATTTGCCCTGCCTTCTGGTGCTTTGGAAAATAAGTTGACCCTTCTTCTTTGTGGCAGCTTCTCAAAAATACTGGAATTCTGCCTTCCTGTCCCTCCTAGTCCTTCTTTTCTCTAGACTGGCCAAACTCAACCCCTGCAACCGTTCTTCTCAAGTTTTAGTCTCCAGACCTTGGACCATCTTAGCTGCTCGTCTCTGAATTTTTCCCCAAGTCCCATGTCTTCCTAGTTTGGGTCAGGGCCAGGGGACATACAGAAAGCCCAGGGGAACATCTGGAGAGGCTGTTCTCCAGAGGTCCCTTTCATCAGAAGGACAATAAAACGTAGACTGGGTGGGAAGGAAGCAGAGGTGGGTTTCTACCAGTTCGCACCTATTCGGTAGAACCGGTTCGTCAAATCTACCGGACCGGTTAGAAGAGGTTCCACCAGTGGGACCCTACAGAAGAGGTTCCAAAATTTTTTGAAACCCACCACTGCTAAAGAGTTAGGGGTGCAAGGATCTTGTAACTTGAAGGCTTTAAGACTTGCATGCTTCAATGCCAGAGTTCCTGAGCCAACGTGACTGGAGGAGGAATTCTGGGAGTTGAAGTCCACAAGTCTTAAAGCTTTCAGTTTTCAAGATCCCTAGTTTTTTTTCTAAAGGGTTAGGGGTGTAACTTGAAGGCTTTAAGACTTGCATGCTTCAATGCCAGAGTTTCTGAATAGCTACTTGGACCGACCTAAGTACTAATTCATAATTTCATATCCGGTCACATGGGTGGCAAGCCACTCCCACAAAGGAAGCCACACCCACAGAGTAGGTTCGGACAATTTTTGAAACCCACCACTGGAAGGAAGCCAGCTTGAACTGATGCCAATCTTTGCTCTCCATTCCTGCAGGTCGATAACAAATTTTTGCCTCCTGAAGCCAGACCAGCCATGGAGTCCATCTTCTCCCAACCAGGCTGCAATTTCACCAAATCGGAGGAAGAATGCCGGGTTCTCTTGCCATTCCACGCGCTGTTTCTCTGGTTGAAGATAACCTACCCTCAGGAGGGGCTGCTCAAACCCGTGATGGATTTGTTCACCATGGTCATCGAATTGCAGGAAAGCCACGCCTGTCTGAAAGCGGCATCCCACAACCCATCCCACATCACCTGTCCGAAATACAGCAGCAACCAGCCAGAATTAGAGAACAAGTTTCACTATATTTTTGAGAAGTTCAGAGACGACATAAACAGCCTCAGGCTTTCAAAATTGCCGGAGGAACAGAAAAATGTAGCAGACATTTGTGGATCTAAGGATTAATTAAGAAAGTGCAACTGAATTTTACTAAATGAATTAATATAATATTTATTTTATATATATATATGGTTCAAATCCCAGTAAGGGTGAAAAGAGAAACCAATTATTTTATTACATTTATATCTATTTAAATTATTTAAATTATCAACCGAATGAATGTATTTAAAAGGTGTTCTTGGGTGAGAGTATTTTAATTTAAGGAACGCTTGTGCGGGTGCTAATGAAGATTTAAGTTTACTATTTTAAATTATTGTGTTAATTCTAAGTGAGTCGTGTCTTTAATGGGAAAGCAGTATTTATATGCAATAAACAAATAAATATGCAAAAAAAGAAAACGGTTTCTTCTCCTGATTTGGAAACTATATTTTAGTTATTTTACTTCTGCCCTCCAGGATATTACTTATTCCCATCTGCTGTGATGCCACATGATTTCACATTTGATTCCGGGTTTAAATTCCATCTTCTTGACAATCATTCCAGAAGCATGGAGTTCCCTCATTCCCTCATTCATTCTTTCATTTATTTGACATATATCTAAGATGTGTGAACTACACAGGAACACGAAATGAAGGTAAAACCGTAACAAAAATGGAGCCCTCCAATTGCAATGGGGTAACAGAATAAGAGAGTTGGAAGGGACCTTGGAGGTCTTCTAGTCCAGCCCCCTGCAAAAGCAGGAGGCCCTAAGCCACTTAAGAGAAATAGCTGTCCAATCTCTTCTTAAGAACCTCCTTCACAACTTCTGGTGGCAAGTCATTCCACTGGATAATTGTTCTGTCAGGAAAACTCCTTGGTGAGTTTTCATCCAATTGCTTCCTCTCCTGCCCTCAGTGCTTTGGAGAACAGCCTGACCCCCCCCCACCTCTCTCTGGCAGCCCCTCAAATATTGGAAGGCTGCTATCGCGTCCCCCTAGTCCTTCTTCTCACTAGACTAGACATACCCATAATCCTCCTCCTCTTCACTCCCTCCCCACTCCCTTCCAGCACTGATGATGTTACCTAGTTGGGTAATGAAACTTCTGCAAAAAAACCCACCAAGCTTAGAGAGCACCAAGGACCCCACAATCCTTCCTCCTCCTCCTTTTTTCTACAAACCTCACTCCCTTCTAGCACTGATGATGTTACCTAGTTGGGTACTGAAATGTCTGCAAGAAAACCACCAAGCTTAGAGAGCACCAAGGACCCCACAGCGGTTCCAGCACTATGACCCTCTTTGCAAGGACGTAAATTGAGACAAAAGTCAATCCCTGTTGGAAAAGTGTTCTTTCATTGGTAGACCATAAATGGAGCTTGCACCGTTGCAGAAGATGAGATCAAGGGCGTTGTTTACTCTAGTGTAAACAGAGTAAATAGGAGCCGAGGTGGCGCAGTGGTTAGGGGTGCAGCACTGCAGGCCACTTCAGCTGACTGTTATCTGCAGTTCAGCGGTTCAAATCTCACCGGCTCAAGGTTGACTCAGCCTTCCATCCTTCCGAGGTGGGTGAATTGAGGACCCCAGACTGTGGGGGCAATTTGCAATTTGCTGACTCAATTTGCTAAAGATCTGTAAACCGCTTAGAGAGGGCTGAAAGCTCTATGAAGCGGTATATAAGTCAAATAAATAAATAAATAAATAAATAAATAAATAAATAAATAAATAAGTAAATAAATAAATAAATAAGCTCTATGAAGCGGTATATAAGTCAAATAAATAAATAAATAAATAAATAAATAAATAAATAAATAAATAAGTAAATAAATAAATAGTGTAGTTTGTTACTAGTTGATCCAGTCCCAGAGTGGTAATGGCTTTGTTTCGGGTCCCAACTCATAAGAGGTAAATTGAGGTCACGAAGAAAGAAAAAAGGGTTAAAAGAGAATTTGACAACTTGGATTGGATTGGATTGGACAGATTATTTGGGTATTAAAGTTTCTTGACCATGGGGAAGGGGACAAAGGATTAATTACCCTTAAGCTTAGTTGTTCTAACAACCTAAATGCTGGAGATGTGATTGTGTTGATGCTACGTATTACCATATATGGTGGACTTGTAAAAAGCTTAAAGCATTTTGGATAAAAAAATATGGTGGATTATGCAGAATATTCTTAAAAAGAGGATAAGGTTTACTCCTCAGTTATTCCTGTTAGGTATAATTACGGACTGTACAGTTATAGAGACTAATTTGATTCTGAACTTAACAACGGCAGCAAGATTGTTGGTGGCGCAGTACTGGAAGAAGGAAGAATTGCCTACTATTCAAGAATGGACGTTAAAAGTAGTAAATTTAGCAGAGATGGCCCAAATATCAGCATATCTTAAGGACCATTCAGATGAGAAACGCAAGCTGGAATGGAGAAGATGGATTGATTATATTCAGAATAAATATCGGGCTAAGAAACTCCAGATAGTTTATGAGTGAATGAGCCAGTGGTGGGTTTCAAAAAAATTTCGAACCTACTCTGTGGGTGTGGCCTCATTTGTGGGAGTGGCTTGCCGGCCATGTGATCTGGTGGGAGTGGCTTGCCGGCCATTTGTTTTCTTTCTTTCTCTCTTTCTTTTTCTCTCTTTCTCTCTCTCTCTCTCTCTCTCTCCTTCCTTTTGTGTCTCTGTCCCTTTTTCCTTTTTTTCTTTCATCTCTCTCACTTTTTCTTTCTTTCTTTCTTTCTTTCTTTCTTTCTCTTTCTTTCTTTCTTTCTTTCTTTCTTTCTTCCTTCCTTTCTTTCTCTTTCTCTTTCTGTGTGAGTCTGTCTGTCTGTCTGCCTGTCTGTGTGTGTGGGGGGGGGGGGGTGGGTGGGTGGGTTTCAAAAAAATTTGGAACCTCTTCTGTAGATGTGGCCTGCTTTCTGGTGGAACGTCTTCTAACCGGTTCGGTAGATTTGACGAACCGGTTCTACCGAACTGGTGCGAACTGGTAGGAACCCACCTCTGGAATGAGCAAGGAAGGATACAACTTGTTTAAAGTTAGCTTTACAAAAGGGGAGTTAAAAGTACAAGTGAGGGATGATGCTAATTTTAGAATATGGATGTTAATGTTTATACCCTGTATTTGCTTTGGGAGGTTTGGGGAGGGGGTTGGGGGGGAGTTGGGTTTGGAGTGGGGGAGGGGAGGCATATATTTGTAGAACCTTTTTTTTTAAAAAAATCAATTAAAAAAAAGATTAGTTGTTCTGTTTGCTTCACATAACTAAAATGAAACAGGATATTGGTACCAATACTCCCTGTGGGGAGGTAATTGAGTAATGAATGTCCTATGTCTGTTTTTGGGAGATTGTGTAGAAGGTCTACATGACACAGGAAGGTACTTTGGGATGATCGATATGTTGGCTAAGAGTATAAAAGACTGTAAACAATTGCCTTTCGGAGTTCAGATTTCGCTTGCTGATGAACCTTGCGCAATAAACCTTTTCCCTTTGACCAAGAGCTGGTCTTGTCTCATTTTCTGCAACAGGGCGAGAGGAGGAATTTTGCATGTTCGCATGTACGAGGTTGCAATCAGGGACTCCGTAACATAGTAAGAAGCGAAATGTGGTATTTAAGGGCAGTTTGCAGGCGGTGGACTCAGAAAGCGAGTTCGTGTGTAACATGAATCTTTTTCAGAGCTAGGGACTTTTTATAGAAGTTGCCGACACCACCACCACCCCCTCTGCGGATTTCACAATCGGACCGGTAAACATGATAGCCCCTTACTGTGGTCATGGAGTCTGGGAAGGATGACCACATCTCAGAGAGAAATAGAAGGTCGAATAGAGCCGTATTGATTAAGAGGAGGGATTCGGGCTATTTGCTTGCGAGGGTTCTTGCGTTAAGTAGCTTGCATTTAAGGTCAGTAGGGGTGGGCCTGGGGGAAGTTAGGGGCGTGCGTGTCTAGTTTTTGGTTGTTGGCCAGTGGGCCGGGGGGGGGGGGTTGGAATGTGGGCTGTTGGTCTTGCTGTTGGGCCTGAAAGGTCATTCATTCCCGGGCGAGATTCTGGCTCTCTAAAATGCGACTTTTGCCCTTGGGTTTTCCTGCACAAATGCACAACCGAATTTCCCCCTCCTTCCACCACCTGTGGTGAGGCTGGCTTCATGGAGCAAATTAAAAATTATCACCCATCTGCTATCTCGTTCTCTCTTCCTATTTCTGCAGATAAGTCCCCCACACCGCAGCTCCTAACGATGACATCTGGAGTTTTAATAAGACTGACTAAGGTTTCCCACCTTCAGAAATGTGGAAAGGGGATTGAAAGAAATAGTTTCCAGGAGTTTACCATGACTAGGGCTTTTCACGATAATAAGAAAAAAACAACAACCCAGAAGCGTTTCTTTCATCCTTAGGGGTTTTTCCCCACCCTGTGTTCAGGTGGCAGGGTGACTGAAGATATATGAACAGGGGTGTGGGGTGTGGGTGAATTCCCCAAGAGTTCATTGGTGTTGGCAGAAGAAGAAAGAAGAAAAAGGAAGGAAGGAAGGAAAAAAGAGAGAAAGAAAAGGGAAAGAAAGAGAGAGAGAGAAAGGGGGGGAGAGGGAGAGGAAGGGAAGGAGGGAAGAAAGAAAGAGATAAAGAGGGAGAAGGAGGAAAAGGAAGGAAGGAGGGAAGGAAGGAAAAAAGAAAGAGAAAAAAGAAAGAGAAAGAAAGAGAGAGAGAGAGAGAGAGAGAAAGGGGGGAGAGGGAGAGGAAGGGAAGGAGGGAAGAAAGAAAGATAAAGAGGGAGAGGGAGGAAAAGGAGGAAGGAGGGAAGGAAGGAAGGAAAAAAGAAAGAGAAAGAAAGAGAGAGAGAGAGAAAGAGAAAGGGTGGAGAGGGAGAGGAAGGGAAGGAGGGAAGAAAGAAAGAGATAAAGAGGGAGAGGGAGGAAAAGGAAGGAAGGAGGGAAGGAAGGAAGGAAAAAAGAAAGAGAAAAAAGAAAGAGAAAGAAAAGAGAAAGAAAGAGAGAGAAAGAGGGGAGAGGGAGAGGAAGGGAAGGAGGGAAGAAAGAAAGAGATAAAGAGGGAGAGAGAGGAAAAGGAAGGAAGGAGGGAAGGAAGGAAAAAAGAAAGAAAGAGAAAAAAGAAAGAGAAAGAAAAAGGAGGAGAGGGAAAGGAAGGGAAGGAGGGAAGAAAGAAAGAGATAAAGAGGGAGAGGGAGGAAAAGGAAGGAAGGAGGGAAGGAAGGAAAAAAGAAAGAGAAAAGAGAAAAAGAAAGAAAAGAAAGAAAGGGAGAGAGGAAGAAAAAAGAAAAAGAAGGAAGGAAAGAAAGAAAGAAAGAAAAAGAAAGAGTGAGAAAGACAAAGAAGGAGAGAGAAGGAGAGGTAGAGGAAGGGAGAGAAGGAAGGAAGGAAAGAAGGAAGAAAAAATAAAGAAAGAGGGAGAGGAAGGAAGGAACGACCACCAAAGTAATTAAAAGGGGAAATTTTCAATGACCAAATCTTCATAAACCAGCTGAGAAAATGTATTGTTTTGCAGATGACGCAGTTACCGAGGTACAAATTATTCCACTAAAAAAAAAAGCTTTACCTGCCTTTAAAAACACAACCTGTCTCCACCCCACGAGCTTCTTCAAATCCCACTGTCTCTGCAGGAGAGAAGCTTTTTCTCTATTAAAGAAATTATACGTGCAAAAATAATTCCATGCATTTCAGGTTTGGGCAGGCAGTGCGTGCAGGTGAAATCCTGGCTAACATTCTGTGACAAATCAAGTTTGTTTCGGGTCTAGAAACACGGTTAAATTCCCACTGTGGAAAATAACCCCGTATCTAACCCTGTACTGTGGGGGTGCTTGGTCATCCCTCAGCTTCCTTTTCTGGATAGGTGTTGATGAGGTTATCTGGTTGGGTCTTAAAACACCTGCAAGAAAACCACCAAGCTAAGAGCGCATCAAGCTCCCCACCAAATGTTGTCTTCTATCGGCAGCCCTAAACTATTATTGGAAAAAGAGGGAAGAATGGAATTCGATACTTCTCACCAGGTGGACACCACTGAGCCATCATCAGCTCAAAGGTCCCACTGATCTCTCAGTTGCAAGATCCAATGTTTATAATAAGGAATATTTTTTCAATTCTACCATTATAAATGTGTACTATTGTGGCCCATCACCAGAGCTGGCAGCAGATTCAGAGAGTGAGGAGGGTTGGGGAGGAACCTGAGCCAGTCCTGGAGTCTGGGGGAGGCTCTGAATGAGGGCTCTGTGTCGGAGGCAGAGAGGGGGACAGGGCCGTATGCCAATTATCAGCTGCCTTCAGAGTCAGACATCAGTGGGGCAGAAGAACAGCTGGAGCCTGTTCCCAGTGGGCGCATGCGCAGAGTTGCCAGATGAAGGGAAGAGCTAAAGAACAGGGGTCGACTTGGGAGTAAGGCCTGAGGTGGATGGTGAATGGCCCCTCCCAAAGGCAATAAAAGAGGAGTGACAAGGGAATGGAGTTTGCAGGAGACAATTAGTTCCCTTCATTGGTCCGTGACTCTCTGAGACTCTTTGTCAAGTTTTACAGACCTCGGCCTGGCAGCTCTCCAAGCCAGATGAGGTCTGTGACCGTAAATCCTCCCTCGAAAGACTTTGTTGGAGGTGAAGGAGCAGAATTCACAGTCCATTAATAAAAGGGGTTTTTGTCGGGACCAGGAGTTGGCTTCATGATCTCGGGAAGCCTCGGCCAGAACGAGAAAACCAACCTCGTCCCAAGAAACCAACATCTGACCCTGTTTTTAATAGGAGGAGGAGGAGAAAGTTTCAGGTTCTACAACGTCCAGCTTCTCTGACCTTCTCCAGCACTGGAAAATCAAATGGAATTTCTCAAGTGGAAATTAAATGAAAGCATCATCGGTATAATTCCTGGGTGAGTGGAAAGGAAGCAGTCACTTTTACTAGAAAAAAGAAAGACGCAGAGGTGATTACAACAAGGCTGACTTGATTTCTCCTGTTATCAGTGTATCTTTGTAGTATATCTTTGAGTAATTTCCGTGGCCGAGAGAGAGAGAGAAAGAGAGGTTTTCTATTTTAAAAAAAGAGCAACGGTCTTTGCAGAACTCCAACTGATATCATAATAAACCTTCAACTGACCAGTTTAGCCAACTTTGGATGCAGTGGCCAAAACCCGTTACTCAATATAATCCTACACACCCACCCATCGTCCATAAGATGGATATTGGGATCTAATGGAGACCCTTCCCCTTTATTTATCCGATCAAATAAATGTTCTTCTTTAGTTTGGGGTGGGCAGAGGTCTCTGCAGTGAGGGAAGGGTCAACCCAACCAAGGTGGCGGAAGGAACCATCCAAGGGCCTTTCGGACAGGATGCCCGCCACCATCGGATCCATCTCGGGATATCGGACCAGTGGAAACCGGACTTCCAGCACGTCTTTCAGGCTGACATCATGACGGCAGTCCCCGCCAGACACCCCAGACACGTCTCGTGTGGGAAATCTGTCGAGGATTATCTTAGGAAACTGATCGCAATCGCTCGCGGGCGCTTCGTCAGGGTAGGAAACAGATAGGCATCTTCCTCAGGAGGGAGCTTAAATACGGTGAGACCAACAGCCAAAGTAGAGAAGGCAACTGAGAACAGCCAAGTGAAAACCAAGGAGACTTCTAAACTCTTCGCAACTCATTCACTATGCTTAAAGGTAAGGGCACTTCAAGATTTTGCGTCCAATGGACGGTTTTGTTACAGGTAGGGTTTGGGCCATTGGAAACAGCCATGGCTGCACACTCACCCCCCACTGCTAATGGGGGAAGAGCAAGGGGGTCTCTGTGCACCTCTTTGTTTGTATGCCAAGGCTGGTTTTCAAAAACCAATCCAGAATTTGGGTCGGAACCCTGATCCAAAGTTAGGCAGATCCTGAAATGATTTCATGGAAGGAGCAATAGCAATAGCAATAGCAGTTAGACTTATAGACCGCTTCATAGGGCTTTCAGCCCTCTCTAAGCGGTTTACAGAGTCAGCATATTGCCCCCAACAACAATCCGGGTCCTCATTTTACCCACCTCGGAAGGATGGAAGGCTGAGTCAACCCTGAGCCGGTGAGATTTGAACAGCCGAACTGCAGAACTGCAGTCAGCTGAAGTAGCCTGCAGTGCTGCATTTAACCACTGCGCCACCTCGGCTCTCGGCGAGGGCAGCTGCAGCCTAATCTATTGTCCTCTTTGCAAATTCTAACTTCCAACTTCCTAACTTCCTATGGAACGATCTCCCCGTGGAGATTCGTACCCTCACCACCCTCTAGACCTTCCGCACAGCCCTTAAAAACTGGCTTTCCTGTCAGGCCTGGGGCTAAAGATTGCAACCCGCCCGAATGGTATGAATGTTGCGTTTTAATGATGTATTGTTCTATATGTTAAAAGTTTGTTTCCCCCCCCCCTTTTTTTAAGTTGTAAGCCGCCCTGAGTCCCCCCCAGGGAAAAGGGCGGCATATAAATAAACTTAAATACAAAATACAAATAAATAATACAGAATGCTGGCTGGGGAATTGTGGAAGTTCCAGTCCACAAGTTTTAAAATGGCCAAGGTTAGCTTTTATGCTGGGGGATAATATGGGTGATTAATAAACATGTTTTATCACTAATCAAATATGAATATTCATAGGCCGGGGGGTACCAAAGGGGGATTTTCCTTGGAGTGCCTTGCAAAAGGCTGCAATGAAAATTAAGGTGGGCTAAGCTATTTGGAGAGCTTCAGGATAGGGAAGGGGGCGTCCGATAAAGGATGGGATGGTCCATTCGATCTTCTGCTCCTGATCATTAGCAATAAGGAAGGGGCCGGATTCTAGGTGGATGGAATCACAGAAGTCCTGCAGTGATTCAGAGAGAGGGGAAGGGATCCGATTTCGGAGGGAACTTTTCAGACAGAAAGAAGTTGTGTTTCCCTACGGAATCCCAGGATTCCTGGGCTCTCTGGAAGACGAATCCACCGGGCCTTGTTTCCCACAAGCCATTCCCGGGACTCATCATTCAATGACTTGCTCTCCCGACAGAAATGACCCTCTTGGTGATTGTCCTGTGGGGCAGCCAGGGAATGCCAACACCCAGCCCAACACCGCAAGAGCCAGATTTCCGTCCGTTGAGTGAACTGTACTGTAAAGCAGAAGAGTTACTTCACAAATATAAATCCGTAAGTATGCTGGACCGATGGCCCCTCCCCTGGCTGACTACTCCAAGTGGCGCCCCTAAACCCTGGAGAGTCTTTGGGTTTCCGTTCCTCCTTCCTGCTTAAACCCTGGAGAGTCTTTGGTCTTCCGTTCCTCCTTCCTGCTTAAACCCTGGAGAGTCTCTGGGCTTCCGTTCCTCCTTCCTGCTTAAACCCTAGAGAGTCTCTGGGCTTCCGTTCCTCCTTCCTGCTTAAACCCTGGAGGGTCTTTGGGCTTCCGTTCCTCCTTCCTGCTTAAACCCTGGAGAGTCTCTGGGCTTCCGTTCCTCCTTCCTGCTTAAACCCTGGAGGGTCTTTGGGCTTCCGTTCCTCCTTCCTGCTTAAACCCTGGAGAGTCTCTGGGCTTCCGTTCCTCCTTCCTGCTTAAACCCTGGAGTGTCTTTGGGCTTCCGTTCCTCCTTCCTGCTTAAACCCTGGAGGGTCTTTGGGCTTCCGATCCTCCTTCCTGCTTAAACCCTGGAGGGTCTTTGGGCTTCCATTCCTCCTTCCTGCTTAAACCCTGGAGAGTGTTTGGGCTTCCGTTCCTCCTTCCTGCTTAAACCCTGGAGAGTCTTTGGGCTTCCGTTCCTCCTTCCTGCTTAAACCCTGGAGTGTCTTTGGGCTTCCGTTCCTCCTTCCTGCTTAAACCCTGGAGTGTCTTTGGGCTTCCGTTCCTCCTTCCTGCTTAAACCCTGGAGGGTCTTTGGGCTTCCGTTCCTCCTTCCTGCTTAAACCCTGGAGGGTCTTTGGGCTTCCGATCCTTCTTCCTGCTTAAACCCTGGAGGGTCTTTGGGCTTCCGTTCCTCCTTCCTGCTTAAACCCTGGAGGGTCTTTGGGCTTCCGTTCCTCCTTCCTGCTTAAACCCTGGAGGGTCTTTGGGCTTCCGTTCCTCCTTCCTGCTTAGCAGGTCAAGGTGTCTGCCTTCCCCTCCATCTCTATCTCGGGCAAGACCAGAGTTCCTTATTTCTTAAGAGTGCCTTTCAGACGTTAAAAATCAGAATCAGAGCTGGAAGGGACCTTAGAGGTCTTCTAATCCAACCCCCAGCTCAAGCAGGAGACCCTATACAGTTTCAGACAAGTGGCTGTCTAGATTCTTCTTAAAAACCTCCAGTGATGGAGCACCTATAACTTCTGAAGGCAACTTCTGTTCCACCGGTTAATTGTTCTCACCGTTAGGAAGTTTCTCCTTAATTCCAAGTTGCTTCTCTCCTGGATTAGCTTCCATCCATTGTTTGTCCTGCCTTCTGGTGCTTTGGAAAATAAGTTGACCCTTCTTCTTTGTGGCAGCTTCTCAAAAATATTGGAATTCTGCCATCCTGTCCCTCCTAGTCCTTCTTTTCTCTAGACTGGCCAAACTCAACCCCTCACAAGTTTTAGTCTCCAGACCTTGGACCATCTTAGTTGCTCTTCTCTGAATTTTTCCCAAAGTCTCACATCTTCCTAGTTTGGGTCAGGGGAACAGACAGAAAGCCCAGGGGAACATCTGGAGAGGCTGTTCTCCAGAGGTCCCTTTCATCAGAAGGACAATAAAACGTAGACTGGGTGGGAAGGAAGCCAACTTGAACTGACGCCAACCTTTGCTCTCCATTCCTGCAGGTCGATAAGAAACACTTGTCTCCTGAAGCCAAGGCAAAATTGAAAATGGAGTTCTCCCAGCCAGGCTGCAACATCACCAAATCGGCAGAGGAAGAAGAATATCAAATTCTCCAGGGCTTCAAACAGCTTTTTGACACTTGGAAGAACATACATCAGCAAGATGAGCTTCTGAAACCCGTGATGGGCACATTCACCTTGGTGATTGAGCTTCAGGAAAATTATTTGAACCACACCTGTCCGGAAGAAGCCTCGGACAAAATGCCCCAGCTCGATTGTCCCAAGTACAGAGACGAAGGGGAGAGACCCTCAAGAGAGAACATGTTTCACTATATTTTCGAACTCTACAAAACCTTCCTACACAAGTTTTTGAGTTCGAAATTAAAGCTGGACCAGAATAGCCCGAGTGAAGTGTGTAAAGCTAAGGGTAATTAAAAAACAAACAAACCTAAAACTGAATTTTACTAAATGAAGGAATGTAATTTATTATAGTTCTGCTATTTTTATATATTTATCACTTTATATATTATGTAACTTAAAAGATCAAACCATGGTTGATAATATTTCGTTTATACTTTCTCAGAGAAAAGAGTTTTCATTGGTTCCAAAGAGAAACCAGTTATTTTATTATATTTAAATCTATTTAAAAATATTTGGATGATCCACTGAAGGAATGTATTCTCAAGTGGGAGTATTTTAATTTAAGGAAAGTTGCTAAGGTGCTACTGAAGATTCAGTTTACTGTTTTCAATTAACACGTGTTAATTCTAAGCGAATCGTGCCTTAAAAGCAAAAACAGTATCTATACGTAAGAAATAAATAAACTTGTATACAAAAACGGAATGCTTCCTTCTTGCAATTTTGAGGGCTTTCTTTCGGTGATTTTATTTCTGTCTTCCAGGGTTTTAATTACTCTTCTCCATTAAGAGGCCAAAGTTACCATTTCGAGTTGGATCCTGGGTTTAAATCCCACTTCTTGAAAATCATTCTAGAAGTTTGGAGCCCACTATTAATTCCCCCCAGGTAGTTTGATGAATGAAAATAATTACGACTTATTAACGGAGCCCCAAATTCCTGCGGCTAAGCAAAGCAGCTGTTAAAGAGAGTTGTGCCCCATTTTACAATCTTTTGGGGCGCAGTTGTTACGCGAACCACTGCAGCTGTTAAAATGAATCCAACGTCCCCCATCGACCTTGCTTAGTTACACCGTCATAAATGCAGGGCAGTTGCCAAAGCGGACCAGTTTTCATCGCGTGAACTTGGGGGACGCGGGCAAAGTGTGAACGCCAGTCACCAACGGCTGCTTACAGTGCCGTTGTAACTCTGAACATTCATTAAGTGAAGGGTTGCAAGTCGAGGAATCACCCATAAGGGAAGAACATCCAGACAATTGACTCTGAGCAACCCACAAGCCAGGGTGAGGTAGGATTCTGCCCACAGGTATCTCTTGCCATTTTTGCCGTCAAAAATCATGCCAACGAGTCCGGTGATATGATAGCAGTCTTCTGATATCTCAGGGGCTGCCCCAAAGAAGAGGGAGTCAAGCTATTCTCCAAGGCACCTTCAGGCAGGACAGGAAGCAATGGGTGGAAACTAATCGAGGGGAGAAGCAACTTAGAACCAAGGAGAAATTTCCTGACAGTTAGAACAATTAACCAGTGGAACAGAAGTTGCCTCCAGAAGTTGGGAACGCCCCAACACTGGAAGTCTTTAAGATGTTGGAGAGCCATTTGTCTGAAACAGTGTAGGGTTTCCTGCTTAGGCAGGGGGTTGGACTAGAAGACCTCCAAGGTCCCTTCCAACTCTGATATTGCATTGTATTGTATTGATGTAGAAAGAGTGCAGAGAAGAGCAACAAAGAGGATGAGGGGACTAGAGGCTAAAACATATGAAGAACAGTTGCAGGAAATGGGTTTAATGAAAAGAAGGACCAGGGGAGACATGATAGCAGTCTTCCAATATCTCAGGGGTTGCCCCAAAGAAGAGGGAGTCAAGCTATTCTCCAAAACACCTGAGGGCAGGACAGGAAGCAATGGGTGGAAACTAATTAAGGAGAGAAGCAACTTAGAACTGAGGAGGAATTTCCTGACAGTGAGGACAATTAATCAGTGGAACAGAAATTGTCTCTAGAAGTTGTGAATGCCCCAACACTGGAAGTCTTTAAGAAGATGTTGGAGAGCCATTTGTCTGAAATGGTGCAGGGTTTCCTACTTAGGCAGGGGGTTGGACTAGAAGACCTCCAAGGTCCCTTCCAACTCTGCTATTGCATTGTATTGTATTGTATTGATGTAGAAAGAGTGCAGAGAAGAGCAACAAAGAGGATGAGGGGACTGGAGACTAAAACATATGAAGAACGGTTGCAGGAAATGGGTTTAATGAAAAGAAGGACTAGGGAAGACATGATAGCAGCCTTCCAATATCTCAGGGGTTGCCCCAAAGAAGAGGGAGTCAAACTATTCTCCAAAGCTCCTTCAGGCAGGACAAGAAGCAATGGGTGGAAACTAATCAAGGAGAGAAGCAACTTAGAACTAAGGAGAAACTTCCTGACAGTGAGAACAATGAATCAGTGGAACAGAATTTGCCTCCAGAAGTTGTGAAGTCTTTAAGATGTTGGAGAGGCATTTGTCTGGAACGGTGTAGGGTTTCCTGCTTAGGCAGGGGATTGGACTAGAAGACCTCCAAGGTCCCTTCCAACTCTGTTCTTCTCTGTTCTTAACTTCAAGCTCTCCCGGCAAGCCTTGTTTTCATAACCCCGCCTGTCAATCACACCATCAAGTGTGGGTTTTGTGTGCATCTTACAAGGGTACGGAATGAGGCAGCCGGCAGGATCACATCTGACAAGCCTCGGTGCATTCGAACCACACGGAGTTGTCTTTTCGCCGCTCGACAACTTTCGAAACTCTCGAGCTGAACTAAACAGGATGTGTTTCTCTACCACATGAATGCAAGGAGGTTTCACAGTCTCTCTCCAAAAATCTCTTTGTGGAATCCTGGTGGAAGGCCCCCCCCCTCCCCAATTTTGTTTTTTGCTTTTTTAAAATAACAAAAAATTGGGAGGGAAAAAAATCTGGGACTTTGTTTTACGATGTATGTCGACAGTGTGCGTGCAAAAAAAAGGCAATAGTGTGCGTGCCAAAAAACGAAACGGAAGGACATTTTGATTCCCACCATGGATGCCGAAGTGGATGATGGTGTCGGAAATGGCAAAACCGACCACGAGGAAAAGAAAGCGAAGTATTCCTGTTTCCACGTGGAAACCACTTCTGCACTTTCTGCTCGAGGTGGAAAAGAATGAAACTTTTGATTTTTTTAGGTTTTAACCAATTAGACCAGTGATGGGAGAACGTGTTTTGACACTGAGCGCCGAAAAGAGAACAACTTGGCCGCGATCAAGAAGTGGAGTTGCCCAGGGGGCATGCACCCCCCCCCAAAAAAAACCCCATTAACTTCCGGTTTTTCGGCACTGTCGCACGGATAAAGGCCAACTGATTGGGGTGTGTGGATGTGTGCCAGAAACCTGGGACGGCTGACGCGGCGTGTGCCAGGCAAAATGGCTCTGTGTGACACTTCGGGCACGCGTGCCAGAGTTTTTGCCATCACGGAATTAGACTGATTTATCTTTATAGAAATGGCTTGTTCATATTATGACGACAAATCTAAAACTTGTGTTTTGATGTTAATGCTTTATTTTACTGCAACAGTCAGTCAGAAGTCAATGCTTCATTTTATTCCCCCCCCCCCCAATCATCTATCAGCATTTCTATTCACTTTTGCATTTTACAATACTCCATAAACTCAATAAAAAAATGTTTTTTCCCCCCCAATGGTTAGATAAAAAATAGCAATAGCAATTAAGACTTATATACCGCTTCATAGGGCTTTCAGCCCTCTCTAAGCGGTTTACAGAGTCAGCATATCGCCCCCAACAACAATCCGGGTCCTCATTTCACCCACCTCGGAAGGATGGAAGGCTGAGTCAACCCTGAGCCGGTGAGATTAGAACAGCCGAACTGCAGAACTGCAGTCAGCTGAAGTAGCCTGCAGTGCTGCATTTAACCACTGCGCCACCTCGGCTCTTCCTGGGGAAAAAAAAAACCTGGGAATGAAACTGTTTACTTATATTGTAGTAATTTTTAGTGTTCTTGTCTTTTTTATTTTTTTCTGTTACGATATAGAGTACTACTTATATGATGTATAAAGGACAATAATGATTTTAATGTAAAAGAGTGGGATGATTTGAATACTTTGGTATAATTGTATGTAGTGACCACTTTATATTAGAAAGATCTTTGTATATTAAGCGGATCAATCATGATGTAAGGAATAATTGATATATACATGAATTGAAATACTTAACCACTGTATGGATTAATAATTAATAATGGGAAACTATTCTTGGAATTCTGGATGATTGGTGACACTATGGTTAATTGAAAATATGAATATATATTATAAACCAATGTGAATTCTTTGTTCTAATCTTCGCTTTTCCTCCTTGGAGATAGGTGATACTATAATACTTTAAAGACTTATTGTTATTCGATAGATAATTATGAATTTAAGGAAACAAGGGTTGTTACAAATGAAAGAATATTAATGGTAATCTGAACGTATAATGCTCAATGACA
Organism: Thamnophis elegans; assembly: GCF_009769535.1. NCBI lineage: Eukaryota > Metazoa > Chordata > Lepidosauria > Squamata > Natricidae > Thamnophis > Thamnophis elegans. Next base: position 1,643,378 of record NC_045553.1, read on the forward strand.
GCGAAACATTTAGTTATGTTTAATGTAAACCAGTGATGTTAGTTCTAAGTTTAAGAATTGATGCACAAAAACTTGTAACCAAACGACATGCTCAATGAAATGGAGGAAAGTTGTTCTTTTTTCTCCTCTTGCTTTGTTTTGTATGTGTTGTTTTGTTTAAAAAGAATAAAAATATATCTTTAAAAGGGGAGGGGAAAGGTGTGAAAGCTAAGGCACGCATTTGTCCCCCCCCCGGACCTCCTCACCCCAGAGGGAGGGCTTAAATGGATGAGGGTCCCAGATGTTCCTGCAGCTGAGTTCAAAGGCTGCAGCCCTTCGTAGGGGAACCGATGGGGGGGGAGAAAATGTTACGCTTTTGAAGCTTGGAAAGAAAACCACTCTTTCTCCTCAAAAATAGCATTTTTATTTCTGCTGTCTCATAAAAAAACACACACATGCAGTGACGTTATCGAAAGATCGAAATGAAAGCAATTGCCACGGAATTGAAGTTTCATGCATGATAAATGTAAGATAACAAGGCAGAGACTTAACTCTGCAGCCTTCCCCCCAAAAAATGTGATTGGTAAAAACAAGGAAGAAACAAACACATATTCGTTACACAAACTTCTTCATCATCATCATTATTATTTTTTTGGCTTGCATATGTAGCACAAACTGCCCAGACAATGATTTCAAACACAGCACAGGTAAAAGAACTCCCCAGAGGCTAAAAATCCTGATTGCATTGCTAAAAAGAAATGCTTTTTTTTTTTTTTTTTTGGCTGCCTTGTGTAGATTAAAATCAGCCAGAAACCCTCAAAGAACGAATATTGAAACTGCATTAGCAATAACTTTACAAAGCTGTTCCAAAGCACGCTTCTTCTGTTCCATCCAGGTGATCAAAATGATTGTGCAGTTTGTGGTAGAAGAGCGAAGAGGGGAAGATGAGGCAGTGCGATGCATACCCAGAGCCAGTTTTCTGGGTGGAGAGAGTAGCGTTTCCCCATCGACCACCAGAGATGGACTTCAAGTCCCAGAATCCCCCAGCCAGCATGGATGGACTTCAACTCCTAGAATTCTCCAACTGCTTAAGTGGACTTCAACTCCCAGAATTCAACAGCCAGCATGGATGGATTTCAACTCCCAGAATTCTCCAACTGCTTAAGTGGACTTCAACTCCCAGAATTCAACAGCCAGCATGGATGGACTTCAACTCCCAGAATTCTCCAACTGCTTAAGTGGACTTCAACTCCCAGAATTCAACAGCCAGCATGGATGGATTTCAACTCCCAGAATTCTCCAACTGCTTAGAGAACTTCAACTCCCAGAATTCAACAGCCAGCATGGATGGATTTCAACTCCCAGAATTCTCCAACTGCTTTAGTGGACTTCAACTCCCAGAATTCAACAGCCAGCATGGATGGATTTCAACTCCCAGAATTCTCCAACTACTTAAGTAGACTTCAACTCCCAGAATTCAACAGCCAGCATGGATGGATTTCAACTCCCAGAATTCTCCAACTGCTTTAGTGGACTTCAACTCCCAGAATTCAACAGCCAGCATGGATGGACTTCAACTCCCAGAATTCTCCAACTGCTTAAGTGGACTTCAACTCCCAGAATTCAACAGCCAGCATGGATGGACTTCAACTCCCAGAATTCTCCAACTGCTTAAGTGGACTTCAACTCCCAGAATTCAACAGCCAGCATGGATGGATTTCAACTCCCAGAATTCTCCAACTGCTTAAGTGGACTTCAACTCCCAGAATTCAACAGCCAGCATGGATGGACTTCAACTCCCAGAATTCTCCAACTGCTTAAGTAGACTTCAACTCCCAGAATTCAACAGCCAGCATGGATGGATTTCAACTCCCAGAATTCTCCAACTGCTTTAGTGGACTTCAACTCCCAGAATTCAACAGCCAGCATGGATGGATTTCAACTCCCAGAATTCTCCAACTGCTTAAGTGGACTTCAACTCCCAGAATTCAACAGCCACCATGGATGGATTTCAACTCCCAGAATTCTCCAACTGCTTAAGTGGACTTCAACTCCCAGAATTCAACAGCCAGCATGGCTGACTAGGGAAATCTGGGAGTTGAAGTCCATCCACGTTAAAGCTGCCAAGTCCAAGAAAGACCATTCTAGAAGATTAAAGTGGCCCAGACGAACCAGTTATAAGGTAGAACATTGTTCTCCATTGGTGCCTGGAGGTGAGGTGGATTTGGGTTCAACAGAGAGCCATTTTTGAGCTTAAATCACAACGCCTGGGGGATTCCTTCTTTCAAGACAACCCCTTTTCAACAGCTGTGATCCGAAGGACAACCGAGCTTGCTGTTTATCGTACTTTTGAGAGAACCAAACTTATCTTACCCAAGAGATAATCTCTGTCCCCATGAAGTTCAGAAGTCTGGGTCAATCTTTAGGGCCATCAAGATTTGTTTGCCCATCTCGTTCTACTGCTCTGTGGATGGAAAGCCACTTCTCCTCCCTCAAGGCTGGTAGGACGTATCGTATGGAGTGGGTGAAGTAGGAGGACATCTTCCTCACTTGAGGCCAATACTCAAAAGAACTTCTGATGGACAATCCAGGTGGGAAATTCAGAACCGGTTACCACACAGTTTCTTTGAAGGCCACTGTCCAAGATTCGTGGGCATCACATACATACAAAGAAGTGAGACAGGAGATATGGAGAGAGGACATTCCCTCAGGGGGGTGGTGGTGTCTTCTCGGAAGTTCTCGTGAACTTCCGAGAAGACGCTGGCAGGAAGATGATCCTGGGCGAGATGAGATCTTGGCTGGTTGTCTTTATGTTCTTAAGCGGACTGTCCGTTTTTCTTCTTCTCCTGCACTTTCAAATTATTATTGCGCCCCCCAAAGGAGGGAGGGGAAATTGCATTGATATGTGCAAAAGTACAGCTGTGGAAAGAGGCTCCATTAGACCAGTGTTTCTCAACCTTGTCAACTTGAAGATGTCCGGACTTCAACTCCCAGAATTCCCCAGCAGTGGTTAGGACAGTGTTTCTCAACCTTGTCAACTTGAAGATGTCTGGACTTCAACTCCCAGAATTCCCCAGCCAGCATTCGCTGGCTGGGGAATTCTGGGAGTTGAAGTCCAGACATCTTCAAGTTGCCAAGGTTGAGAAACACTGCATTAGACAGCCGGGTGGGCTGAGACAAGGGGGCTTTGCTAAGGCAGATGGGGCCCCTCCCCCAAGACCCTCGGTTATGCTGGAAAAGGGATTGAAGGGGCTTGAGTCGAAGAGTTGAGCTCAAGGCGCTAACAGCCTCTTCTGCTACCAAGATTCTGATCAACATTATTGCCTAACAGGAGGAGAAAAATTGATAGCTATTGCAGGTATGATGGTTAAAGGTTCCCCTTGTACATGAATGCTAGTCGTTCCCGACTCTAGGGGGTGCTGCTCATCTCCGTTTCAAAGCCGAAGAGCCAGCGCTGTCCGAAGACGCCTCCGTGGTCATGTGGCTGGCATGCCTCAATGCCGAAGGAGCATGGAAACGCCGTTTCCTTCCCACCAAAGGTGGTTCCTGTTTTTCTACTTGCATTTTTTACCTGCTTTCGAACTGCTAGGTTGGCAGAAGCTGGGACGAGTCACGGGAGCTCACTCCGTTAGCTTCCCATAAGTCAAGTCTAGTTTAATGAAAAGAAGGACCAGGGGAGACATGATAGCAGCCTTCCGATCTCTCAGGGGCCGCCCCATAGAAGAGGGAGTCAAGCTATTCTCCAAAGCACCAGGACAAGAAGCAATGGGTGGAAACTAATCAAGGAGAGAAGCAATCTAGAATGGAGGAGAAATTTCCTGAAGTGAGAACAATTAATCAGTGGAACAGAAGTTGCCTCCAGAAGTTGTGAATGCTCCAACACTGGAAGTCTTTAAGAAGATGTTGGAGAGCCATTTGTCTGAAGTGGTGTAGGGTTTCCTGACTAGGCAGGGGGTTGGACTAGAAGACCTCCAAGGTCCCTTCCAACTCTTGTTATTGCATTGTATTAAGTCAAGGAGGAAACCAACCACCCCCCTGATGTTGTGCTCAATGACGGCACCTGATTTCCTTAACAGCCACAACCTGAACTGTCATTGTACACCGAAGGTGGCCTTTAATTTCGTTGTACGAGGCCAATAAAGTAAAAGAAAGTGGAAGGCCTTGAGATCTCGGCTTCCATCTTAGTTCAGCCAGGAGATATTTGAATTTCTTCCGGTTCCTTCTCTCCAATAGCAACAGCGTTTGGGGATTGTATACCACTTCACCGCACCCTCTGGAGCAACTTACAATGCAGAGCGAGAGTTGCACACTGCAAATCCTCCTTGCCACGAGCTTGCAATTCTACAAAACGGCTCCTCGTTTTGACCCGCCTCAGGAAGGATGGAAGGCTGGGTCGACCTTGAGCTCCGCCAGGATCGAACACCAGGTGGCGGGGCAGAGTTTTGCCCGCAACGCTGCGTCCTAACCACTGCAAACCCACCCCTGGTGACTGGAGGTCAGGCTGAAAGAAGAAAGCTTATTCCTAACTGCATATTATTCAGAGAGGTTGCTGGAAACGAGTTTTCCCTGAGTTGCATTATTTTCGCCTTCGACCCACAAAAGCAACGTTGAAGGACCTCAACGCTTGGATGCCTCCTCTTGGATGTCCCTGACGGTGGAGTCAGCGCAAAGAAGCTTCCCAGGCCTCCTCCTGCAGCTGGGGGAAGCGGATCCTTGTATTCTCAGCCAGCAGGAGGAAGTCCCGAACTTGAGAAGTCTCTACTGAGGCAGGGATGTCCGCCGTGGTTGACCCCGTTGTCTTCTGCTACGTTTCTCCAGGCGTTTTCTGCAGCTGTCCCAAGGCCTGGGTGGCTTGTTCCCGCAAGAGGGACGGGTCCGAGAGGATGGAGGTTGTAGTGCTTAAGTGGCGGAGACTGTTCAGAACCACTAGGAGGAAAGAGGAGGCAAAAGAAAACCAACCAGATGAGTTAATTCCCGTGACATTCCCGACAAGACAAGGGAGAAGATCTGGTGAGCAACTCAACTTACTGGGCCTCAGGACGGGGAGCGAGCAGTGTTTCTCCAGCCACGCCAAGGCTGTCCGGTTCAGCTCCTGCAGGCTGGTGGTGGACACCATCTCGTTGAAGGTTTCAAACAAAGGCTTGATGATGACGCTGAACTGCAGGAAAACACGGGTTAAGGGGCCAAATGGACCGAGGTTGGGATTTCCGGACACTCGGTGGAGGGGAGGAGGGCTGGAACGCAGGGTACCTCCGGGGAGGTTAAACCGAGGCAAAGGTCCCACCAGTTTATTGGTTTATGAAGCTCCTCAAGCTTCTCCAGAACTATGAAAAGTTGGGGAGCAATCAAGAACGCAAACAGGAGGTTCTACAGAAATTACTATTTTGCCCAGTTCCATCCATCTGTCCGTCTATCCATCCATCTGTTCATCCACCCATCCATCCATCTACCCATCCATCCATCCATCCATCCATCCACCCACCCACCCAATGCATCCATCCATTGTCCATCCACCTAAACATCCATCCATCTGTTCGTACATGCATCCACCCATCCATCCACCTGTCCGTCCATCCATCCATCCATCCATCCGTCCGTCCATCCATCCATCCATCCATCCATCCATCCATCCATCCATCCATCCATCCATCCATCCATCTGTCCGTCCATTTACCCATCCATCTATCCACCCACCCATCCACCCACCCACCCATGCATCAATCCACCGTCCATCCACCTACACATCAATCCATCCATACGTCTGTCCATCCATCCATCCACCTGTCCATCCAGCTATCCATCCATCTGTCCGTCCATTTACTCATCCATCCATCCATCCATCCAGCCAGCCAGCCAGCCAGCCAGCTACCCATCCATCCGTCCATCCATGCATCCACCCGTTCATCCATCCATCCATCCATCCATCCATCCATCCACCTGTCCATCCAGCTATCCATCCATCTGTCCGTCCATTTACTCATCCATCCATCCATCCATCCATCCAGCTACCCATCCATCCATCCGTCCATCCATGCATCCACCCGTTCATCCATCCATCCATCCATCCATCCATCCATCCACCTGTCCATCCAGCTATCCATCCATCTGTCCGTCCATTTACTCATCCATCCATCCATCCATCCATCCAGCTACCCATCCATCCATCCGTCCATACATGCATCCACCCGTTCATCCATCCATCCATCCATCCATCCATTTGTCCATTCATCCATCCACCTGTCCATCCATCTTCCCATCCATCTTCCCATCCATCCGTACATCCATCCATCCATCCATCCACTTGTCCATCCATCCATCCATCCACTTGTCCATTCATCCATCCACCTGTCCATCCATCTTCCCATCCATCCATCCATCCATCCATCCATCCATCCATCCATCCATCCATCCATCCACTTGTCCATCCATCCATCCATCCACCTGTCCATCTACCATCCATCCATCCATCCATCCATCCATCCACCTGTCCATCCATCCACCTGTCCATCCATCCATCCACCTGTCCATCCATCTACCCATCCATCCATCCGTACATCCATCCATCCATCCATCCACCCACTTGTCCATCCATCCATCCACCTGTCCATCCACCTGTCCATCCATCTATCAGTCCATCCATCCACCTTTCCATCCACCTGTCCATCCATCCATCCATCCATCCACCTGTCCGTCCATCCATCCATCCATCCATCCATCCATCCATCCATCCATCCATCCACCCGTCCCTCCATTTGTCCTCCCTTGACAAAAATTACATCCAAATTCTCTCCTTCCCCTGTCCGGCCTTTGGCTCTTCCCCAAGTTCCACCCGCGTCAAAGGAGGATACAATCCAGAATTTCACGTTTTGCTGGCTCCGGTTCCGGATGTACTCTTCAAACAGGCTCCTCATCTGGTCAAACCGCTGCCTGGTGATGGGGACCCCCGTGGCAGGCAACTGTTGATGGCAGGAGCTGAAGAAGAAGGAAAGAAAGAGAGAAAAGTCACTGAAACCTTCAGACCGGAAGGGAGAGAAGGGATCAAAACAGGTGGGATTTCTTTACAGGTGTCCCTCGACTTACAAATATTCGGTTAATGGCCACTGCAAGTGACCACGCCACTGGAAAAGGCCACGTGTAACCAGTTCTCGCACTGAGGACCATCGAAGGATCCCCAACGGTTGTTGTATCCCAAGTGATCCCTTTTTGTAACCTTCCCAGTCGAATTACGACAAGCAAAGGAAGGAGGGGAGGCAGATTTGCTTAATGACCCAATTCACTTAAGAGCGGATGGACTGCAAGGCCATCCAACCGGTCAGTCCTAGAGGAGATCCACCCTGGCTGCTCTTTAGAAGGCCAGATCCTGAAGAGGAAACTCAAAGACTTTGGCCACCTGATGAGAAGGAGGAAGGACTCCCTGGAGAAGAGCCTCATGCTGGGAACGATGGAGGCCAAAATAAGAAGAAGGGGACGACAGAGAAGGAGGTGGCTGGATGGAGCCACTGAAGCAGCCGGCCTGAGCTTCAATGGACTCCAGAGGATGGGAGAGGACAGGAAGGCCTGGAGGAACGTTGTCCATGGGGTCGCGATGGATCGGACACCATACACAACAATATTTTTTTTCAGCATTCCTAGGGATAGTTGGCTGCCCAGAGTGGCTTCTATGAGAGGGATGGCCATTGAAATCAAGTAAGTCAACCAAGAAAGGGGAGACCAAAGGTGTAGCTACTCCATATCCTCACGTGATGGCTGCGTTCAGCTCCACCGTCTCCTCCCGAAGGCGCCTGGCTTCCTCCTGCATCTGCGAACGCTCCTGCTGCAGCTTGGCAATGTACTCCACCGTCTTCTGGAGGGTCAGGGCGTGGCTGATCTGCGGGGGCACCAAAAAGTGGGTCCACACTGAGCTCAGATGGGGGGAGAAAGGGGGAGGACACCCCCCTGGGCCTGTAATCTGGCATTTAGGGAAAGGAGGAGGAGGGGGAAGAAGGAAAGAAGGAAGGAAGGAGGGATAGGAACAAAGGCGAAGATGGATGGATGGATGGATGGGTGGGTGGACAGAAGGATGGAAGGGATAGGAAAAAGGAGAGGATGGATGGATGGATGGATGGATGGATGGATGGATGGATGGATGGGTGGGTGGGTGGGTGGGTGGATGGATGGATGGATGGAAGGAAGGAAGGAAGGAAGGAAGGAAGGAAGGAAAGGAACGAAGGCGAAGATGGATGGATGGATGGGTGGACAGAAGGATGGAAGGGGTAGGGAAAAGGAGAGAATGGATGGAAGGAAGAAAGGAAGGAAGGAAGGAGGGTGGGAGTATAGGAACAAAGGGATGGATGGATGGATGGACAGAAAAAAGGAAGGGATAGGAAAAAGGAGAGGATGGATGGATGGAAGGAAGGAAGGAAGGCTAGGAACAATGGAGAGGATGGATGGATGAATGAATAGATGGATGGATGGACAGAAAAAAGGAAGGGATAGGAAAAAGGAGAGGATGGATGGATGGATGGATGGATGGATGGATGGAAGGAAGGAAGGAAGGAAGGAAGGAAGGAAGGAAGGAAGGAAGGAAGGCTAGGAACAATGGAGAGGATGGATGGATGAATGAATAGATGGATGGATGGATGGACAGAAGAAAGGAAGGGATAGGAACAAAGGAGAGGAAGGAAGGATGGAAGGGATAGGAAAAAGGAGAGGATGGATGAATGGAAGGAAGGAAGGCTAGGAACAATGGAGAGGATGGATGGAGGAATGAATAGATGGGTGGATGGACAGAAGAAAGGAAGGGATAGGAACAAAGGAGAGGAAGAAATAGGAACAATGGAGAGGATGGATGGAGGGATGGATGGAAGGAAGGAAGGAAGGAAGGAAGGAAGGAAGGAAGGAAGGAAGGAAGGAAGAAAGGAAGGAAGGAAGTCAACTCCCCAATAAAATCATTTGGGCTGGTACTCAGAAGCAGCTTCCCCCATCACAGATCTTCCACGCAATGCTTGGCAGATGTGGGGGGGGGAGGAGGAGGAAGGGAGGAAAACACTTGGGGGTTCAATCCCCCCCACGAAATGACTTACCGATTTAGAGTTTGGGGAGACCAGGCTGTTGAGGGTGCCGAATCCAATCTTGATATTACACCTCCGCTTCTGCTCGGCTGAGATATGCTTCATTCTGCGACTCTGTGGCTATTAAAACCAAACAACCCCCCCCCCAATTACTTTAACCCTTTGTTTCTCAACCCTTAAGACAGGTGGACTTCAATGCCCAGAATTCCCCAGCCCAGCCTCCTTCCCCTCCCCCCCTCCGTCTGCCTTGAGAGTCCAGGTACTCCTTGACTTTCATTTACTGACCATTCACAGTTACAACCACATTTAGCGACCGTTCTAAGTTACGACGGGCACTGGGGGAAAAGGGACCCATGACCAGTTTCTCACACCGACGACTGTTGCAGACTTTCATGATCAAAATTCAGATACTTGGCCACTAACTCCTACTTAATGACGGTTGCAGTGTCCTGGGTGGTCATGTGATTCCCCTTTGGCGACCTTCTGACGATTAAAGTCAAGTGTGTGTGTGTGTGTGTGTGATCCACTTAACAGCTAGGTGTCTAAAACAGGGCAATACCCCCTTAACCAATGTCTCACTTAGCAACATACATTTTTGGGCTCCCTTGTGGTCGTAATTCAAGGACCTGGGACCTGTACCTGTGCAAGCTAAGGCTCAGCTCGCTCACTGTCACACCTGAGAGCCGTACCTGAGGCTCAGGGATTCTGCCCCGCCAATCCCCAACCTGGATGGGCTGAGGAAGGTGAGGTGTTCTCCCTGCTTCAGATCCAATTCCTTTAGAATTTTTTTTAAAAAATTGTAAAGGTTTTTTTAAAAAAATGTAAAGGTTTTTTAAAAACTTTTAAGGTTTTAAAAATTTTTTAAGGTTTTAAAATTTTTTAAAGGTTTTTAAAAAATTTTTAAAGGTTTTAAAAAATTTTTAAAGGTTTTCTAAAAAAATGTAAAGGTTTTAAATTACTCAGATTGCGAAGGAACTGCTAGGGCAAGCTGGCTCATGGTTTAAAATAAATTTTAAAGGTTTTTTTAAAAATTTAAAGGTTTTTAAAACTTTTTAAAGGTTTTTTAAAAAATTTAAAGGTTTTCTAAAGAAATGTAAAGGTTTTAAATTACTCAGATTGCGAAGGAACCGCTAGGCTAAGCTGGCCCAAGATTTTAAATACATTTTAAAGGTTTTTAAAAAATTTGAAAGGTTTTCTAAGGAAATGTAAAGGTTTTAAATTACTCAGATTGTGAAGGAACCGCTAGGCTAAGCTGGCCCAAGGTTTTAAATACATTTTAAAGGTTTTTAATTTTTTTAAAGGTTTTCTAAGAAAATGTAAAGGTTTAAATTACTCAGATTGCGAAGGAACTGCTAGGCTAAGCTGGGCCAAGGTTTTAAATACATTTTAAAGGTTTTTTTAAAAATTTTAAAGGTTTTCTAAAGAAATGTAAAGGTTTTAAATTACTCAGATTGCGGAGGAATTGCTAGGCTAAGCTGGCTCAAGGTTTTAAATACATTTTAAAGGTTTTTAAAATTTTTTTAAAGGTTTTCTAAAGAAATGTAAAGGTTTTTAATTACTCAGATTGCGAAGGAACCGCTAGGCTAAGCTGGCTCAAGGTTTTAAATAAATTTTAAAGGTTTTAAAAAAAAATTAAAGGTGTTTTAAAATTTTAAAGGTGTTTTAAATTTTTTAAAAGGTTTTTAAATTTTTTAAAAGGTTTTTAAATTTTAAAAAAGGTTTTTAAAATTTTTTTAAAGGTTTTTAATGGTTTCCAGATTTCAACTCACCTTGAAGAGGGAGACCTGTGGCTCAGGTGTGCCTTTCCTGGACCGGTTACTCTGGGGGGAGTGAGGGCTGAGTCCCTGCTCGGATGGGTGGGGAGAAGCCTGTCTCGACGGCTGGCAGTCCCGGACTTGAGAAGAGAAGAAACGACAACACACACACACACACACACACACACACACACACACACACAGAGCCCGTCAACAAAGCCCAGCTAAGCCGCAGCGGCACAAGAGATTTGATTTAATCACTGCTTATCTTGCCTGCCTTTTCCTGCAGGGCAGAAAGCGGTGTAAAAAAGGACCGGTTTCTTTTCAGGGAAATACCCTTCATTTAGTGACCGTCGGAAGTTACAACAGGGCTGCAAAAAGTGACTTAGGGCCGTTTTTCCACCCTTGCGACTGTTCCGGCATCCTCATGGACAGCAGATCCAAATTCAGATGCTTGCCAATGGGTTCATACTTATCACGGTCGCAGTGTCGTCGAGGGTGGGGGGTGGGGGGCGTTTACCCGATCCCCTTTTGCGACCTCCTTGATGAGCAAAATCAAATGGTGGGGAAAGCCGGATTCACTTAACAACTGCGTCACTAATTGAAGAACTGCAGTGATTTAATAGTGGCAAGGACGGTCATAAAACGGGGCAAAATTCACTTAGCAACTGTCTTTCTTAGCCGGAGAAATTGTGTCTTGCTTAGCGATAGAAGCTGAACTGTGGTCGTTAAGGCAAGGACTGACCTGTTCTTCTGACCTAGGCTTCCCCAAAAAGCACGAAGATTCCTGGTCCCGACAAAAACCCCTTTTATTAAACGAATGTGAATTCCTCTCATTCACATCCAGCCAAGGCCTGGCAAATAGTCTTTCCAAGGAGTATTTATAACCACAGACCTTATCTAGCTTGGAAAGCTGCCATGTCAATATTTTCCCAATGAGGTGCTGTGCAAGGAAAGACTCTGGGCACAGAGTCTCTGAGATTCATGGACAGATCTTCACACTCCCGAAACTTATCTAACAACCGAACAAAGGAATTGCTTCCTGCAAAAGCCCCCTCCCCTTTCGCTTCTCTTTTATTCCCTCTGGGAGGGGCCATTCACGGTTCATTTGTGGCCTTACTCCCAAGTCAACTCCTGTTTTTTAGCTGTTCCCTTCGTCTGGCCACTCTGCGCATGAGCACACTGGGAACAGGCTCCAGCTGTTCCTCTGCCTCACTGATCTCTGACTCTGAAGGCAGCTGAGAGCCGAGGTGGCGCAGTGGGTAGAGTGCAGTACTGCAGGCTACTTCAGCTGACTGTTATCTGCAGTTCGGCGGTTCAAATCTCACCAGGCTCAGGGTTGACTCAGTCTTCCATCCTTCCGAGGTGGGTGAAATGAGGACCCAGACTGTGGGGGCGATATGCTGACTCTGTAAAGTGCTTAGAGAGGGCTAAAAGCCCTATGAAGCGGTATATAAGTCTAACTGCTATAACTGCTATTGCTATACGGCCCTGGCCCCCTCTCTGCCTCTGACACAGAGCCCACCTCAGAGCCTTCCCCACACTTCAGGACTGGCCCATCTTCCTCCCCAACCCTCCTCACTTTCCGACTCTGCCGCCAGCTCCATTGGGCAGCTGGCGGGCCGCAACACCTGCACTGAATGTTATTATTGCACTCAAGGCCCTTTGTGCGTGCTCAGGAGCTAAAAGACTTTTTTTTTTTTACCACGATTCACTGAACAACTGTGGCAAGAAAGGAAAGATTCACTTAACAAAGGTCTCCCTTGGCGATAGAAATTGTGGTCGTAAGTCAAGGACTACCTGTACAGTGCCGGGAGCCCCTCCCGAATGCCCCCCACTCACCCAGCCCACAGCCCCTCACCTTGGGAGAGGAAGGCACTGTTCAGCATCAAAGGCACAGGCTCCGCGGGGGCGGGGGCAATATGCTGGGGTTTCCTGGCCCGCAGACCAGGGCCCGCCATGGGGAGGACGAAGGGGGCGGGCGGGTGGAGGAGCGCTTGTGGATGTACCACCGCCGCCTGGAGTGTGGCCACCGTACACGGCACCCCCGCCCCGGGCTGCTGGGGGGCCAAGAGTCCCGCCGGGCCGTGGCTGAAGGCGGTGGCCTGCACGTTCTGCGTGGGGGAGGCCGAGGCGGTGTGGGTGATGACGGAAGGCTTGGCGGGGCCGAACTTCGCCGCCTCGGACGGCGTGAAGATGGGGACCTGCAAGGCCAGCTCTGGGTTCAAGGACAGCAGGGTCTGCTGAGGCGGTTGCGGTGGGACGTCCGCCTGGAGAGGCAGCCCCAGGGCCGCAAAGCGAGGCAGGAAGTGGGCCTGGGGCAGCTCGGAGGGGAAGCTGGGCGTCTGCAGGCAAGGCCCCTCGTTCTTCAGGCCCAGGCACTGGTCGGGGGAGAGGAGGGACTCAGGCACCGGAGGGGCCACCAGCTCTTCGCCCAGGCTGACGGTCGCAAGCGGGCTGCGCAACGCGGTCGGGGAGAGGCTCGGCGTCTGGAAAAAGACAGGAGTCCTATTATCGGTCCAATAAACAGAAAGGCATTTACTGCTTAAATTTGAAGTAGTGATTAGAAATTGTGGGGATTCTGCGATATCTATACTCCCGGGACGGACCAAATATTGTTAGTATTTGCCGTTATTAGTATTGGAATATTGAAGCTAGAGGTGGAATAACCAGCTGTTGTGACTCAGCAGAAGTTTGCTGTGAGTTGAGTCGGGATGCAAGATTAACAATGCAGCTGGGGCTCGTTAGTGGCGCCTTCTGGTGATAAAAGGACGGATGGTGCCACGCCCTGGTTGCAGGAGTCAATGTTCATCGTTCATCGGCCGTGGTTCGTTTGTGAGAGACACTTGGAGAAGTGATTGGCTTTCTGTAACCCTGATTCAAGGAGACACTTGGAGAAGTGAATTGTTTTGTAAGAGTTTTGTTTTGCATTCTGTTATCTTCTTGCCAGAGACTTGATTTATGTTTATTTTTGGGCTTGCAGCCAGTCTGAGCCGAGGACTGATAAAGTTCTTCCCTTTTAAGTTTGTCTGCCTGTCGTCTGTTAACGAGCGAAGGAGGGGGGACAGAACAAACAGCCATTCTTAAAATATTAAACGATAGCATTTAGTAGTGGGTAATCAAGACAGGGCGCAAAGAAATGTTATTTATGTTTAAATGGATTCATGGGAAAATGATAAAAGGATGACGGAAAGAGACTAACATTGTTGGAAGATTAGAATTATACGTATCTATTGATATCAGTATTTTTAGGATTGTTTAAAAAAAGACACAGTCAATGCACTGTTCACAAAATATGTATGTTTCAGTTAAATTTTAACTAATAGGGGGAAAATGTTATGATATAGGATACAGTTAATTAAAGAAAGGATAATGATAATAAATTATATACATGGAGGATTAGAAAACTTTGGTATTAAATATTATGGATGTTTAGCTAAAACAGGATATGAGTGAGGACTTAATGTTAACGGAGGATTTTATAAATAAGTAAATGAAATGCCAGCATGTGGTTATGGATTGAATCTTGGTCTACTTAAGGAGGAAGGATGTTTAAATAACTGTAGTCAAATAAAAGTGGAGGCATGATGATGTTAATATAGTAAATATTTGAGTTGAGATATTTGAATTAATATGAATTATATTTGATGACGGTGGAAGAGATGCACAAAAGCTTTTTGTAACCAGCTGATATACTTTTTACAATATATGTTTGTTTTGAAAATAAATAAATAAATAATTTATTTATTAGAAAAATATGTATGTTTATACTGGAAAATATATATATATATATATATTGTGTGTGTGTGTGTGTGTGTGTGTGTGTGTGTGTGTGTGTGTGTGTGTGTGTAAAAAGAAAATGGGTTTCCTGCCTGGAAGGCTTCTAGGGTGGAGCTGAAAGGCAAGAGGGAAGCAGTGTGCTCCCTCCCATATTTGGGCACGCCAGGTGCTTTGACATAACACTTAAACATTTCCTTGGCTCAGCTGATAAGGGAGGAGAACTTGTGGCTTAGTGGTTAACACAACTGCCTAATATGTAATACAGCCCAGGTGCGATTCCCAGTAAGGGTATGGCTAGCTGATGAGAGCTAAATAGCTTGAAATAGATCTATACTAGTCTCCCTTTATTTATTTATCAGCACAAATGCAACACAAAAACGGTTTCCTGCCTGGAAGGCTCCTAGGGTGTGGAGCTGAAAGGCAAAAGGGAAGCAGTGCGCTCCCTCCCATATTTGGGCATGCCAGGTGCTTTGATATATCTATATATATCTCTATCTCTATCTCTATCTCTATCTCTATCTCTATCTCTATCTCTATCTCTATCTCTCTCTCTCTCTATCTCTATCTATCTATCTATCTATCTATCTATCTATCTATCTATCTATATATATATATATATATATATATATATATAATATTTATGCTGATAAATAAATAAAGGGAGACTAGTATAGATCTATTTCAAGCTATTTAGCTCTCATCAGCTAGCCATACCCATGCTTGGAATCGAACCTATATATATACTATTTTACAGATAATAAAAGTGCAATCAATCACTGTTTCTCAACCTGGAGCTCTTTAAAAGGCGTGGACTTCAACTCCCAGAATTGCCCAGCCAGCAGAATTCTGGGAACTGAAGTCCACCCCTCTTAATGTGCTTAAGGTTGAGAAGAATTGGTTAAACTGAGCCCCTGAGCTCCAGCAACCATAGAGTCCGTTCTCTAGAGAGGCCAGGCTTCGGGGGAATTCTGGGAGTGGAAGTCCACACTCTTAAATTGGCCGAGGTTGGAAAGCTACTGGACTAAATAAATAAAGGAGGGAAAATTTGAAAGATTCACACAGAACAAAGGGGAAAAAAACACTGGCTACTTGGTGACCTCGGATGTGCTGCCCCGTGTCTCACCGCCCCACTTCGGCTTCACCGCTTCCCTTTTCTCACCTGGGCACAATGATCAATGGCCCCCGACAAAGAGGCACTGGAGGTCAGGCTGGAGGTAGTGATGGTCGGAGAGGCGAAAATATCTGACCGAGAGAGAACAAAGAGAATCAAATCCTGATTATATTCCCCTTCTTCCTCATGCGCCACAGCGGCGCAGTGGTCAGAGTGCGGTACTGCAGGCTGCTTCTGCTGCTTTCCGGCTGCCTGCAATTTGGGAAGTTCGAATCTGACCGGCTCAAGGTTGACTCAGCCTTCCGTCTTTCCGAGGTGGGTAAAATGAGGACCCAGATTGTTGGGGGCAAGAGGCTGACTCTGTAAACTGCTTAGAGAGGGCTGTGAAGCACTATGAAGTGGTATAGAAGTCCTTCCTTCCTCCCTCCCTCCCTCCCTCCCTCCCTCCTTCCTTCCTCTTAGAATGCAGTATTGCAGGCTAATTCTGCCGAATGCCAGCAGTTCTATGCTGACCGGCTCAAGGTTGACTCAGCCTTCCGTCCTTCCGAGGTCGGTAAATAAGGACCCAGACCGTTGGGGGGCAATAGGCTGACTCTGTAAACTGCTTAGAGAGGGCTGGAAAGGACTGTGAAGCGGTATATAAGTCTAAGTGCTATTGTCCGTCCTTCTTTCCTTCCTTCCTTCCTTCCTTCCTTCCTTCCCTCCCTCCCTCCCTCCCTCCCTCCCTCCCTCCTTCCTTCAGTTTGACTCAGCCTTCCATCCTTCCAAGGTGGGTAAAATGGGGACCCAGACTGTTGGGGGGCAAGAGGGTGACTCTGTAAACCGCTTAGAGAGGGCTGTAAAAGCACTGTAAAGCGGTATATAAGTCTAAGGGCTATTGCTATTCTGCTGTTTTGGGAACAAGCCAGCTCCATCATTAAGCACGAAATCCTTTGGGTGCCAAACCTCTCCATCCTGACAGGTGGGTCATTTATATTTCAAATTTGTAACCTTCACACATATACGGAAATGGTGAATATGGAAAAAAAACAAAACTCCCAAGGGAACAGAAGCCCACCCACGGAGATAAAAACAGGAGGAAAGAGTCCAGAAATTAACCTGAGCCAAAGTCTGCGGGAAGAGAGACAGACCTGTTTTTAGCCAGTCAGGGAAACAAGAACAAGCAAAGGAATTCTCACTTTAATTTTTTCTGATAGGTCAGGGTTAAACTCCGGGAACCTGGGTGCCCCCTGGGCTTGGTGGTTCCCTTGGGTGCAAAAATGCTTGCTTTTTTTAAAACAGCAAGAAATACCGATTTTAAAGCATGAAACTCCAGCCCGAATCTCGTCCCCTTCGTCCGTTTTTCCATTTGGACACAAAAAATAATTTGGCCTCCAAAGCACCCATTTTTCTAATCGCGGCATCAGGATGTTTCCTCTTCTGGATGCAAAAAGGCTTGATTTTTTAAAACGGCAAGAAATACCCTTTTTAAGCTTTAAATATCCACCCTGAATCTCGTCCTCGTATCCGTTTCTGCATTTGGGCACAAAAAAAAATTTGGCCTCCAAAGCACCCATTTTTCTAATCACAGCATCAGGATGTTTCCTCTTCTGGATGCAAAAATGGCAAGAAATATCATTTTTAAGCTTTAAATTCCACCCCGAATCTCGTCCCAGCATCTGTTTTTATACTTAGCAATAGCAGTTAGACGGATATACCGCTTCATAGGGCTTTCAGCCCTCTCTAAGCGGTTTACAGAGTCAGCATATTGCCCCCAACAACAATCCGGGTCCTCATTTTACCCACCTCGGAAGGATGGAAGGCTGAGTCAACCCTGAGCCGGTGAGATTTGAACAGCCGAACTGCAGAAGTGCAGTCAGCTGAAGTAGCCTGCAGTGCTGAATTTCACCACTGCGCCACCTCGGCTCAAAAAACTTTTTGACCCCAAATCCTATTCCCTCTTCCACTCCACCAACCTCCCCCACTCCCTTTGTAGCACTGATGACGTTACCTAGTTGGGTCATGGAACGCTTGCAAGGAACCCACCAAGCTCAGAGAGCAGCTGAAGGACTGCATAATTTTGGGGTGACTGAGACAATATTCCAGCCGCTTCAATTCCACAGGGATCCTTTTCTGTCTAAGGGCACGGGGGCTGGCAAGCCAGAAACCCCTCTGGCTCACCTGGGAAAAAATCCAGAGTCTCCATCCAGTTGGGCTGCAGAGGGTAGAGTCCCGGCTGAATCATGTCGGCGTTGCCCAGGTGTGCTAGAAACACGTGGGAAAAAAACCCCCCAAAACATGAGATTTCGCAGATGTGGGCGGGCGAAGGAAGCAGGGACGAAAAAGGAGGCATCCTCCTGGAATTAGTTCAGTTTGGAATATGAGAGTCTGTTGGCAAGGCTCTGGATTTTGATCACGTGGCCAGGGGGGATGTTACAGTGGTCCGAAGTATGAAAAACGGCCGTTTTTCAGTGCCGTTGTAACTCCAAACGCATACGAAATGAGCCGTTGCAAATTGGGGACTATCTATAACAGGGAGCAGACTTGGGAGATATTTGGGGGCAAATTTTGAGGATTGGGGTTCATTTGCATCCTTTTAGAGAGTTGTTGAGGCCAGTTGGAGGTATATCTCAGGTGGCCTCGACGACTGGCTAAAAAGGATGGAAATGACCAGCTTTCTGCAAGGAATATAAATCCTCCAAGTGGCCTCAATGACCCTCTAAAAGGATGCAAATGACCAGCTGTCTGCAAGGAGTATAAAACTTCCAAGTGGCCTCAATGACCCTCTAAAAGGATGCAAATGACCAGTTGTCTGCAAGGAGTATAAATCCTCCAAGTGGCCTCAATGACCCTCTAAAAGGATGCAAATGACCAGCTGTCTGCAAGGAATATAAATCCTCCAAGTGGCCTCAATGACCCTCTAAAAGGATGCAAATGACCAGCTGCCTGCAAGGAATATAAATCCTCCAAGGGGCCTCAATGACCCTCTCAAAGGATGCAAATGACCAGCTGTCTGCAAGGAGTATAAATCCTCCAAGTGGCCTCAATGACCCTCTCAAAGGATGCAAATGACCAGCTGTCTGCAAGGAATATAAATCCTCCAAGTCGCCTCAACGACCCTCTCAAAAGGATGCAAATGACCAGCTGTCTGCAAGGAATATAAATCCTCCAAGTGGCCTCAATGACCCTCTAAAAAGGATGCAAATGATCGGCTGTTTGCAAGGAATATAAATCCTCCAAGTGGCCTCAACGACCCTCTAAAAGGATGCAAATGACCAGCTGTCTGCAAGGAATATAAATCCTCCAAGTGGCCTCAATGACCCTCTAAAAGGATGCAAATGATCAGCTGTCTGCAAGGAGTATAAATCCTCCAAGTCGCCTCAACGACCCTCTAAAAGGATGCAAATGACCAGCTGTCTGCAAGGAGTATAAATCCTCCAAGTGGCCTCAATGACCCTCTAAAAGGATGCAAATGACCAGCTGTCTGCAAGGAGTATAAATCCTCCAAGTGGCCTCAATGACCCTCTAAAAGGATGCAAATGACCAGCTGTCTGCAAGGAATATAAATCCTCCAAGTGGCCTCAATGACCCTCTAAAAGGAAGCAAATGACCAGCTTTCTGCAAGGAATATAAATCCTCCAAGTGGCCTCAATGACCCTTTTAAAAGGATGCAAATGACCAGCTGCCTGCAAGGAATATAAATCCTCCAAGTGGCCTCAATGACCCTTTTAAAAGGATGCAAATGACCAGCTGTCTGCAAGGAGTATAAATCCTCCAAGTGGCCTCAATGACCCTCTCAAAAGGATGCAAATGACCAGTTGTCTGCAAGGAATATAAATCTTCCAAGTGGCCTCAATGAGTCTCTAAAAAGGATGCAAATGACCAGATGCTTGCAAGGAGTATAAATCCTCCAAGTGGCCTCAATGACCCTCTAAAAGGATGCAAATGACCAGCTGTCTGCAAGGAGTATAAATCCTCCAAGTGGCCTCAATGACCCTCTAAAAGGATGCAAATGACCAGCTATCTGGAAGGAGTATAAATCCTCCAAGTGGCCTCAACGACCCTCTAAAAGATGCAAATGACCAGCTGTCTGCAAGGAGTATAAATCCTTCAAGTGGCCTCAACGACCCTCTCAAAGGATGCAAATGACCAGCTGCCTGCAAGGAATATAAATCCTCCAAGTGGCCTCAATGACCCTCTAAAAGGAAGCAAATGACCAGCTGTCTGCAAGGAGTATAAATCCTCCAAGTGGCCTCAATGACCCTCTCAAAAGGATGCAAATGACCAGCTGTCTGCAAGAAATATAAATCCTTCCCGTTTCCACCATCCAGTCAGAGCTGAAGAATCTTCTTGGATGAGAAGTGAAACGCCTTCGAAAGGGAGGGGGGAGGAAATCCAGTTGGCTCTTGGGGAAAAAAGCACCCTTGGGACTAGCAGCCACTAGGTCCAAGGGAGGTGGAAAGCGGACTCTTACCTCTCTCCTTCGAATTTGGCCAGGTGACCAGCTGGTGACTGGACAGGGTGGAGAAGAGGGTGTCCGAAGATCCCGACATGTAATCATCAGTGGTGAAAAACTCTTCCAGTTCCATGGGGCTGTCCTTCTTGAAGAAGCCATCGTCCTGTGGGGTGGGTTGGGGGGTGGGGTGGAGGGGAAGGACAGGAGAAGGTGAAGTGGTGGAGGGACTGGGGGGCCCCCTGCAGGGCAGGGGACAGAGAAGAGGCTGAAAAATGATTCTAGCGCTAAGATTGGTACTCCTCTTTTAAAACAGGGGGTGTTCAACCTTGACAACTTTTAAGACTTGTGGACTTCGATTCCCAGAATTCCCCAGCCAGCATGGAATCCTCCCCAGCCAGGAATTCTGGGAGTTGAAGTCCACAAGACTTAAAAGTTGCCCTTTAAAATCTATCTCGGATACCTATTTAGGAGTGGAGCAGAGCCAAAGGAAGACCATCAAGTGCTCCATTCAAACAATAGAGGGTTTTTTAAAAAATTTATATTCTCTTATATATAGTTACAAGTACACATTCACGTAGTTCTTGTTCTTATTTATCTTTATGTAAGGCCTGCCTTTATATTCCTTTTAGGATCTTGGCCTGACACACTTTCTCTTATTTCATTATGCTGTTTCTTTAAGTATAGTCGACGGGAGGGGGAAATGGAAGGAGTAGGATTGTGGAATGTATTGTTTTTCATTCTTTACTAGAAGCCAAGGTCGTCCTTTGTCTCCACACCAGTACACCTGACCGGAAGAAGCTGGGCATGGACGCCAGCGTGGAAGAAGGAGATTGGACCATGTGATGGACTGTGGGTGTGGGGGCAAGATCATGAACTTTTAACTGGGTGGGATTCTGATGTAACTTCCAGAGTTGGAATCCCACAGCACGATGCCAACATGCCTGCCTTATTAAATTGGGACTTTAAGCATAGTTTTGCCTTCGACTCTGATTTAATTCTGCATGGCGCTGACACTTTATCACTTTTACATATTTGTTTTTCCACATAAAAGGTTAAAATATACATTCCATC
>NC_045553.1:1664657-1697157 GCF_009769535.1 Thamnophis elegans
GGCGAAATGGCAGCAATCACGTGACCCCCCCCCGAAGGATTCTGCGGTTCTGGCCAATCCTTGCTGGTTGTCAAGCACCCAAATTTCAATCCCAGGATTATGGTGAAGCGGCTGTTCTCACCGAGGCTTCCCAAGAGCCGGAAGCAGACTCCGGGTCCTGTCAAAAACCCCTTTTATTAATTGACTGTGAATTCTGCTCATTCACCTCCAGCAAAGTCTTTCAAGGGAGGATTTACGGTCACAGACCTCATCTGGCTTGGAGAGCTGCCAGGCCGATCTCTGCAGAACTTGGCCAGGAGCCTCGGAGAGTCACGAACCAATGAAACGAATTGTCTCCTGCAAACACCACTCCCCTTTTGCTCCTCTTTTATTCCCTCTGGGAGGGGCCATTCACCGTCCACCTGTGGCCTTACTCCCAAGTCATCCCCTGTTCTTTAGCTCTTCCCTTCGTCTGGCTACCCTGTCCATGCGCACACTGGGAACAGGCTCCAGCTGTTCTTCTGCCTCACTGATGTCCGACTCCGAAGGCAGCTGATAACTGTCAGACAGCCCTGGCCTCCTCTCTGCCTCCGACACAGAGCCCTCCTCAGAGCCTTCCCCAGACTCCAGGATTGGCCCAGGTTCCTCCCCAACCCTCCTCACTCTCCGAATCTTCTGCCAGCTCTGCTGGCTGCTGGCGGGCCACAACAGAAGCAGCAGTTGTAAGTACGAGGACCAGCCGCAAGTCACTTTTTTCAGCGCTGTTGTGACTTTAAAAGGTGGCTAAACAAACGTTTGCGAGTCGAGGGCTACCTGCACTCAAATTAGGATAATGGAGGTAGATGGAATGAATTAAATAGCAGTGTTTGAAAAAGGACAGGGCTTTAAGTGTGTTGGAAAACAAAGGACTGGCTACTTACAGATGATGTTGTGTCTCGCAGTCCGGACTTGGTAGATGTCCACATCGGCGCGAGGGTAGCCGTCAGCGTCCACAAGCGGCTCATTCATCCCGACGCCTTTTTGCTGCAGGTGGAAAAAAAATCGAAAGCGTCCCCTTTTCAAAGTTTGCCTTTTGTGCAAATCACACGCCTTGTCGGGAAGCCCACAACTGCTTCACGCTGGTTACTCAAACACGACCAAACTTGGGTGGGATGGGAAAAGACGCCACGCTGCGAATGATGATGAAGAAACCACCCTGGGCAGCTTCAAGCTTCATTGTCCACAAGCACCGACAGATTAGTGATGGTTAAATCTTAGGGACGAAACTGGGATATTCAAAGAAAGGAGTGGTAGGAAGAAATTTGGAGTCCGGCAACTGATAAATTCACAACAGAAATTAAATTTTAAACTTGGAAATGAAAAATGTTTTACTCATGCTTTAACTGAAGGAGTTAAATGATAACACAATCATGCTGTGAAATAAATTAACAACGATACAATGAAAAACTGATATATCTATGAATTGAATACTTTAGAATTTCTTGCTTTAAAAAGGATAAGGATAACAATGTTTTTATGTATGCTTGATAGACGATTGGTGATATAATGTATAACGTTAAGAACATATTACGATGATATCTTGTTGTTGATAAATAATTTTAATAAGGGAATAATTGAAAATTGGTATATATATGTAGCGACTATTTAGAATATTTTGTTGAAAAATGAAGGAATAAGATTTCTGTTTGAAGGTACGATGTACAAGGATAATAATGAACATAAGCATACCTGATAGTTGATTGCTGGAATTATGCATAATTGAAAATAGTGATATACAAATATAAATGGTTGGTAAAAAAAAAAAATTCTATCACATGGGAATTATATAAAGGTATACTGTTATTAAATAGACAATCAAGAATGTAAGGGAACTATGATTTATTGGGGGGAAAAATAATACTAATCGTAATTGAACATATACTGTACAATGAAAGCGAGGCATTTAGTTATACTAGATGAAAAATCTGAGATGGTAAATGTTATTCGAGAATATGGATGTTAAAACACCTGTAACCAAACGACATGCTGTATGTGATGATGCTTTTTTATTGTTGTCTGTATGTGTTGTCTATGTAATAAAAATAAAATAAAAATTAAAAAAAAGAAATTAAATTTTTAAAAGGGATGACCAGAGCAAATAATTATAAAGACATATGGGGGGGTATTTTATAAAATCAGGGTTGGGGAAGGCAAAGGGAATATGTTGTTCTGGAGGGGACAAGGGCACAATTGGAACATATTATATATCTTTTAGTTGTTATAGATGAAGAAATATTAAAAAGGGCTCTCCGGCGGGGGGTGGAGGGGGTGTGCACTGTAATATTTGTTTTTTCCCCTCCTTTTCTTGAATTTAAATGCATATGTACTCTATATTATTTGTATTTTTTAAAAAAGTTTTAAAAGTTTTAAAAGAACAAGCACCAACAAACCATTGTTTATTTTGGCCTCGATAGATCAACTTAAGCCATAACCGGTGTGGTGCTACAGTGGGAAAGCTCACTTTAGGCTTGAAATTGATGGCCAAATATGGCTTTTTCGGACTTGTGCCTCGGTGTGCATAACCGACACAGGAAGATCATTTTATTGCAATTTATCAGAATATGCAGACAAAAAGGGATTCCTCATTCAAAGAGGGATCCCTGATCTTTAGCTTACATCCCCTTTTATAGTTAAACTAACAAAGAAATCTGAAAGAGGACAGTTGATTGGAGGGGATAATAGCATGCACGTTTATTAAAATGAGGTCTGAAGGGGAATAAATCGTAAGGAGAAAGTTTGTTTAGGGTTCACAAGAGATAAGACAGACCCCAATGTGTACTAACCAACTTTTCTTATCAGGAACTAGTTTCCAGCTTGTTTTATCAGTTTAGGAATGTTAAAGGCTAATAAATCTCAAAACATCACTTTAAAACAATGAATATAAATCAGATTAAAATGCAAACTAACTACGTTAGTTAACAAATAACAACACCCATGTTATTTGCCCCTCAGAAGGTACGAAAATTGGAAACTTCTTCCAAAAGCTCCCGCCAACGTTTGAAATCACGGAAGGATAGAGGGAGCAGCTTCCAAAGGAGGGGAAAAATAATTAATTAAAAAGGTTTTTGCAATGACTCAGCTCTGGGAAAGAATCCTGTATGCTTCCTGTGTTTCTGGGGGAAAAAATAATTAATTAAAAAGGTTTTTGCAATGGCTCAGCTCTGGAAAGGAATCCCGTGCGCTTCCTGTGTTTCTCTTAGCAAAATGCTTCAGTTTTTCTCATCCAGAGGACCCCTCCTCCTGTGTACATCCCCCCCACTCCCATATTTTGCTTCTGGTGCAGAAGCGGAGCATTCGAATCCCACCCTTTTCGTTCCCTCTTTCGTACACCTGCAATCTTTAGGCCAGATTCCCTCAACCTTGAAGAGGGTTGAGATTGCCAACTTTCAGAATTCCCAAGTTTCCGGCTTCCCCTTGAGGGGACCCCTGGGGGATTCTGGGGCTTGGAGCCCACCTTGGCTTTTAGGCACCTGCTTGCAAGAGGAGCCGAGGTGGCACAGTGGTTAGAGTGCAGCACTGCAGACCACTTCAGCTGACTGCTACCTGCAGTTCGGCGGTTCAAATCTCACCGGCTCAAGGTTGACTCAGCCTTCCATCCTTCCGAGGTGGGTAAAAAGAGGATCCGGATTGTTGTTGGGGGCAATATGCTGACTCTGTAAACCGCTTAGAGAGGGCTGAAAGCCCTAGGAAGCGGTATATAAGTCTAACTGCTATTGCTATCTATCTATCTATCTCTATATGTCTGTCTGTCTGTCTGTCTGTCTGTCTGTCTATCTATCTATCTATCTATCTATCTATCTATCTATCTATCTATCTATCATCTATCTATCTATCTATCTATCTATCTATCTATCTATCTATCGGATTGTTGGGGGCAATATGCTGACTCTGTAAACCGCTTAGAGAGGGCTGAAAGCTCTATGAAGCGGTATATAAGTCTAACTGCTATTGCTATTGCAATCTATCTATCTTATCTATCTATCTATCTATCTATCTCTATATCTCTGTCTGTCTGTCTGTCTGTCTGTCTGTCTATCTATCTATCTATCTATCTATCTATCTATCTATCTATCTATGGATTGTTGGGGGCGATATGCTGACTCTGTAAACCGCTTAGAGAGGGCTGAAAGCCCTATGAAGCGGTATATAAGTCTAACTGCTATTGCTATTGCAATCTATCTATCATCTATCTATCTATCTATCTATCTATCTATCTATCTATCTATCTCTATATGTCTGTCTGTCTGTCTGTCTGTCTGTCTGTCTATCTATCTATCTATCTATCTATCTATCTATCAATCATCTATCTATCTATCTATCATCTATCTATCTATCTATCGGATTGTTGGGGGTGATATGCTGACTCTGTAAACCGCTTAGAGAAGGCTGAAAGCCCTATGAAGCTGAATATAAGTCTAACTGCTATTGCTATTGCAATCTATCTATCTATCTATCTATCTATCTATCTATCTATCTATCTATCTCTATATGTCTGTCTGTCTGTCTGTCTGTCTGTCCATCTATCTATCTATCTATCGGATTGTTGGAGGCAATATGCTGACTCTGTAAACCGCTTAGAGAGGGCTGAAAGCCCTATGAAGCGGTATATAAGTCTAACTGCTATTGCTATTGCTATAAGGCGCTGGCAATGCATGTAACGCAATGCAAACAACGTATTTGTACCCCCACCCCCACCAGCCCCCAGCCTGGAAAGGTCCTCCTGCAAAAGCTTTCCTCGAGGATGATGGGACCTGTAGTCTTTTAGATTTCCAGCTGCTTCCCCTGACCCAGTCCAGTCCAGCCTCTTGCAAGCCAAGGTTATTATTATTTATTATTATTATTTAATGAATTTATAGGCCGCCCAATCCCGAAGGACTCCGGGCGGCTTACAACAAATACATTTAAAAAATAGAAAAGTTAAAAAACAAGGTGCTTGCAATGCAATGCATTTAATGCGATGCAAACATCTGCATTTGCATGCCCCCCCCTCCACAGCCCCCAGACTGAAAAGGCCCTTCTGTAAAAGCTCTCCCCCGAGGATGATGAGCCCTGTAGTCCTTTAGATCTCCAGCTGCTTCCCCCCCTCCTCCCCCAAGCCCAGCCCAGCCTCTTTTGCAAGCCAAGGCGCTTGCAATGCAATGCATTTAATGCAATGCAATGCATTTAATGCAATGCATTTAATGCAATGCAATGCATTTAATGCAATGCAATGCATTTAATGCAATGCAAACATCTGCTTTTGCAGCCCTCCCTCAGTCCCGGGCTGGAAAGGCCCTCCTGCAAAAGGCTTTCCCCGAGGATGATGGGACTTGTAGTCCTCCAGCTCCCCAGCTGCCACTCACATCCTGCAGGACGTCGTAATAGGCCTTGATCTGGGCCTCAATCTCGTCCTTCTTCTTCAGCAGCTCCTGCAGGTCGCTGACCGTCACCGGCGGCTCCTGCAAAGACATTTTCCCGGCGGAAAACGACACCAAACAGCGATCCCTCCAAACTGCGAAGCTAGTGGGCAAAACTACGGGTCGCGACGGGAGACAAAAGGCCGCGTCTGGAGAAACGCGGTTCCCTGGACGTCACAAGGAGGAGGGGCCGAAGCAAGGGGGGCCGGTCAATAGAAGGCGGGGGCGTGGCCGGATGACTCCGCCCCCTCACTCGGGAGGGATTCTTGCATTTAAAGGGAGCGAAGGCGCGGCACGTGGGAAGGAGCCACTTCCTGGTTTATTTTTTTTCTCCCCTTCCCTAAATAGAAATAAAAAGGTTCATGGAATAAAAATGCAATTTTGAGGCGGGGGAAATGTCGCAATAAATAAGGTGGTGTCTGTGGCAGGGATATTTTTATTGTTTTATTTATTTCTTTATATTGCCAAATCATCTATCATCATCTATCATCAATCATATCTCTAGCTATCCACCTCTCCCATCTATCTGTCCATCCATCCATCCATTCATCCATCTATCCATCCTTCTAGCTAACTATCCACCTTTCCAGTCTGTCTGTCTGTCTGTCTGTCTGTCTACTATCTATCATCTATTTATCTCATCATCTATCAATTTATCTTATCAATGTATCTATCTTCTATCTATCTTATCATTTATCAATATAGCTCTTATCTATCAATCTAGCATCTATCAATCTATCTCTTATCTATCTAATCTATCATCTCTTATATCTATACCTATCTAGCATCTATCTCTATCATCTATTTTTCTTATGATCTATCTATCTGTCTATCTATCATCTATCATCTATCCATCCATCCAATCCATTCATTTATCTATCATCTATCTGTAGCTAACCACCTCTCCTATCTATCTATCTATCTATCTATCTATCTATCTATCTATCATCTATCCATCCATCCACATACCAATCCATTCATTTATCTATCATCCACATACCAATCCATTCATTTATCTATCATCTATCTGTAGCTAGCCACCTCTCCTATCTATCTATCTATCTATCTATCTATCTATCTATCTATCTATCTATCTATCTATCTATCTATCATCTATCTATCTATCATCTATCCATCCATCCACATACCAATCCATTCATTATCATCTATCTTTAGCTAGCCACCTCTCCTATCTTATCTATCTATCTATCTATCTATCTATCTATCTATCTATCTATCTATCTATCTATCAACTAGCTATCATCTATCCATCCATCCACATACCAACCCATTCATTTATCTATCATCTATCTGTAGCTAGCCACCTCTATCTATCTATCTATCTATCTATCTATCTATCTATCTATCTATCTATCTATCTTCTATCATCACTTATCTATCATATATTTCTACCTCTCCCATCCACCCATCAATCCATCATCTATCCATCTCTATCTGTTTATCATCTGTCTATATCAAGCTACCATTATCTGTCTATCAATCATGTATCCATTATGTTTGGGCATTTATTTTGGCAATTTACAGCAATCTTTATTTTTTTAAAAAATAAGAATTGCTACCATTTTTATTTCCTTTTCCTCTTTCCAAGATCTGGTTCACGCCAGTGATGGGATTCAATGTTTTTTACTACCGGTTCTGTGGGTATGGCGGGGGAAGGTTCCTGCAAAATCCCCATTCCCTCCAGATCACCTGGGATTCGGGAGGCAGAGAATAGATGGGGGCGGGGCCAGCCAGTGGTGGTATTTGCTGGTTCTCTGAACTACTCAAAATTTCTGCTACCGGTTCTCCAGAACTGGTCAGAACTTTTTGAATCTCTGATGCCCTCCTCCCCTCCGTCCATGCAGCCACAAGCTTTGGCTTAAGTGTCCAGTTCCCAGCAATCATGGATTTCTTTGTGAACCAAGATATTTTGCCGTGTCTCTAGCCAGGGAAAGTCCCCACTATTAGGTTGGTCTCTGGATAGCAGGTGGAGGAAGGTGGTTCCTGAGAGTTGACATAATTACCCACTGGAGAAATATTTGTAGTGATGAACCTGGCCTTGATTTATGTTCAATTTCGAAACTAGTTGTGATGGCTTCGCTCGTAAATAACATCCTTCCATAAATACATCATACTTATGCTGTTCTCCTTTGAAGTCCAGATAGGATTATGCCCAGCGTAACCACAGAAATAGGAGGCCAGGAATTTTCTTATCAATTTTCTTCTTCCTCTTTCTCCTCTTACCTGCCTCTACATGAACGTTTCTCAACCTTGGCAACTTGAAGACTTCAAATCCCAGAATCCCAGCCAGCATGAAGCTCAGTTCCCCTAACCCAGCTCCCACTCTTTCTGAGTTCTAAAGCGTTGAAGACCAATTCCTAAAGCGAACGTCCTTCTCTCCACAACACAACCAGCGCCATCTTGCAACAAGGGAACCTCTGTCGATCCCAGGAATGAAATCTTTGGCTTGCTGGTGATTTTTTTCCCACAGCCTTCCAATTTTCCCACAGAAAGTTGTGCTACGAGGCAAGTTCCCATCATCATCATTCGCGATTGCCAGATAGGAGCTGGCTCTGACAATCTGGCTTGGGAATGTAGTTTATTTTTTGATGGCTCCGTGATTAGAACTTCATTTCTTCCTGCTGTAGGTGTGGGCCCAGAAAAGGAGGTGCCAGAGTTATTTGTTGGTTTTCTTCCCAGACATTTCATTTAATTTTAATTTTTAATTTCCGTTTGCTGTGTAGACGGGGTGCCTTGTTGAGTCTGGAATTGATTGAAGTGTTGGATGTTGACGTTCGACCTAAAGGAGAGACTCATATGAAGTTGCCAAAGTAAACTCCTTGTCTTCTAAAAAAAAAAGAGCTGTCCAATTGTGCTACCTTGACTTGTCCCTGGATTTGCAAGAGCGCAGCCCCCCTCCCTGGCCAAGAAAAATCGCCACCAAATCTTTCCCATCAACAAATCTTGTTAAGAAGACTCTGGGATTTTGTGCTTTGCGTTTGAATCCACTGAAGGATGGATGTCCTGCGCTCGGCCTCGGTGGATACGATTGAGAAATATCAAGAGTTGTGTTTAAAAAGTTGAAACGCACATCTGGAAGAGGAGGAGGAGGAGGAGATGTGGGGAGGAGCTGGGGCCCTCCTCCTTTTTCTACAATTCAAAAGATTTCCACCCTGTCTCTCTGCCTCTTTCTGCCTTCTCACCTTCTGCTGCTCCGAGGAAAGACTGAAATGGTAAGGGTCCCAAGGTTTAAACCTCTTTTCCCCCCCCCCCCTTTTTCAATAACTTTTTCGCAGGGTTTACTTCCATTCTCTGGAAGATGGGTTCTAAGCTCTGTTGACCCATCCTTTCAATGTTTTTTTTAAACTGTATGTCTAATTATTAACATTCTCCCAAATGGTTGCTAACCTTTTGCCCTATATTATACTTGCTTTATAGCAAATGGGTGCTTTGCTTTTCCCTTCTATACAATTGGCAAACATATTTGAAGACGCTGTTCAAACCTGCAGCAACCCATGGATATTTCAATTTAGCGCCTAAATTTATTTTCCCTATGAAAATGTCAAGTCGTCTTGGAGAGTTGTTAGATTTATGCTTTTTTTTAAAAAAAAATGACTGAACATACCACACTAGACTTGGCTAGATTCCTGCTGTATAAAAATATTTGCCAAAAAAACAAGTGTTCAAATCTGCATGTTATTTGCACTTAATAGAGGTTTACCATCCTTAAAAATGTTTAAACTCCCTTGGTTAATAAGTTTTCATTTCGTTTCATCTTATTTATTTTTTTCTGGAGTAATTTAAAAAAATATCCATGTTTTATTCTTTTTTTCCTATCAGACATCTTATACAGATAAAGGAGAAAAGGTAAGCTAACTTTAAATATTATGTACTTCTTAAATGCTTTGTTTGGAAATTTAAAGGGTGTTTTGAATTAAAAAAAATTTGGGTGAGAGTTTCTTCTTTTGAACGTGCCTATCAGTTGATTAAGTAAATAAATATTTAAACATTACTAATGTTGGAATCCCAAATGCAGTGAAACAGACTAGGTAAAATGCCTGTTTAAAAGTAATGTTTTTTCCTATTTAGGCATAAGAAAACTTGTCAAAAAATCTGTTCTTAGCAAGCGATGTATGTTGCTATAAGAGTGGGCTGATATAAAAATAAGTTTCAATTGTGGTTTCAATTTTATATCTATTGAAAAATAACCACCCACATTTATCTTTTATTTAATCTGGTTCTCATTATAACTATGACTTTTTCACACATTACTCAAAGCTGGAACAGCCAAAGATCTGGGACAAGTAACCAGTTCCAGATTTTGGTTGCACAATTGAATTATGCATTAGAATGAATGGAAAACGCTACAAATTTATCACATCAATGTTGGAGGTTGTAAATAGGCTTAGAGTTATTTTTGGGGGTGATTTTTCATCCAAGTTTAGCTTGCAATTCAGGGAATCAGCAAACAGGCCGTGCAAAACAGTCAAAGCAATAATAATAATAATAATAATAATAATAATAATAATAATAATAATAATATCACGCAGACTGATTATAAATTGCGACACAATTCAGTAGCACAAATGATCCTTTGGAATTTGTGCAAAAATTATAATATTAAAACAGCCACAAACTGGTGGGAACATCAGCCTGAAGAAGTCACCGAAAATCAGATGGTCAAGATCTTGTGGGATTTCCATATACAAACGGACAAAATACACCAGACATCACACTGGTTGAGAAAAACAAGGTCACAATCATAGACATCGCAATACCAGGTGATAGCAGGGTCGATGAGAAGGAATGTGAAAAAATCGCAAGATACCAGGACTTAAAAATTGAAATTCAACGACTATGGCACAAACCAGCAGTGGTAATTCCAGTGGTAATTGGCACAGTGGGTGCTATTCCAAAAGCACTGGAATTACATTTAAAACAGTTAAAAATTGACAAAATCACCATCAGTCAAATGCAAAAAGCCGCACTGCTTGGACCTGCACGCATATTACGAAAATACGTTACGACGTCCTAGGCCCCTGGGTGGGGCCCGACTAGTAACCAAAGCCAAATCCGGCAAAACAACTGGCTGCTGTGATACAATTGTGTTGCTATAATAATAATAATAATAAATAGAAGAAGAAGAAGAGGAGGAGGAGGAGGAGGAGGAGGAGGAGGAGGAAGGAGAAGGAGAAGGAGAAGGAGAAGGAGAAGGAGAAGTTGTTGAGCGACTGTGGAAAAAGAAATCATGTGTTGCTCCCGATTGTAATTGGAGCCCTTGGAGCAATACCTAAAGGGCTACCTCGCTATTTGGAAATTCTAAATTTATCAGACTTGAACATTCTGATTCTACCAAAAACCTCCCTACTTGGAACAGCTTATATCCTCCGACGTTACCTTAACCGTTCCTAGGTCCTTGGTTAGGACTCGGAATCTCACCAAAGATTAACCACGCAATAATAATAATAATAATTTGATGCTGGCTTCGCATATTGTGAAATCAGCCATGACTTTGGAAATCTTGCTTCATAGAAGCTACCCCCAGTTGTCGTTTATTCCACAATTTGTCCTGAATGTGAAAAATAATTGGATAATCCTCCTGAAATGGATGTGATTTCGAAAGGTTGAACTTTGCCCGGCGTTTGTAAACATGCAACCGTGCTTTGGGTAAACACTAAAACCAGCTTTTGGTCATGTCTGAATCAGACCGAGGCCAAAGTTGCTTGCCCAGAAGGGAAGGCAACCAAATTCAGCAGGTGAGAACTTTCCCTTAGCGCGGGAGCTAAAGCAGGTTGCTGGTGAAAAATAACAAATAAAAACGAAATCTTCTTTAAAAACCTTGCTCAAGGGGTAACCGGCACCTCTCTCCTCCTGCGTAAGAGCTGGGTAAATATTTTCCAGTCAACTTGATATTTAACCTAGCGAGGTTATCAGAAGGCTGCCCAGGCCAGGCGGTGTTGAAAGCGGCTGGTGGCATCTTTGCAATATGCTTGCAAATACAGGGGTGGAAGTCACAGCTGGATTCAGCCAAGGTGAAAGGGGGCAGATGGAATACTTCTAATAGAAGAGGGATATTTGTAGCTCAGGATTGAACTGGAGGTCCTTGGTGCTCTCTGAGCTGGGTGGTTTTCTTGCAGATGTTTCATGGCCCAACTAGGGAACATCATCAGTGCTAGAAGGGAAGGGAGATTACAGAGAGGAGGAGGAGGAGGAGAAAGAGGAGGAGGAAAAAGGGAGGGAGGAGGAGGAGAAGGACTGTGGGGGCCTTGGTGCTCTCTGAGCTTGGTGGTTTTCTTGCAGATGTCTCATGGCCCAACTAGGGAACATCATCAGTGCTAGAAAGGAGTGGGGTTTGCAGAGAGGAGGAGGAGGAGAAAGAGGAGGAGGAGGAGGAGGAGGAGGAGGAGGAGGAGGAGGAGGAGGAGGAAGAAGAAGACTGTGGAGTCCTTGATGTTCTCCGAGCTGGGTTGTTTTCTTGCAGATGTTTCATGGCCCAACTAGGGAACATCATCAGTGCTAGAAGGGAATGGATATTGCAGAGATAAGAGAAAGGGAGGGAGGGAGGGAGGGAGGAGGAGGAGGAGGAGGAGGACTGTGGAGTCCTTGATGTTCTCTGAGCTTGGCTGTTTCCATGACCCAACTAGGGAACATCATCCGTGCTAGAAGGGAAGGGTGCTTTTATTTGTATATATACTAATGAAGCGCAAACCCCACGCCCTTCTAGCACGGATGACATTCCCTAGTTGGGTCATGAAAACGTCTGCAAGAAAACCACTAGATCAGAAAGCCCTCATCCAATGGCAATCCTGAGAAATAAGGGCAAGAAACTGACTGGGTTTATTCAGATATTATCTCTGTAGCTTCTGCCTTCTCTCTGGCGGGGCCCCTGGGAATCCCCCCTCGGCAGCCCCCCAGATCAGCCGAGACGTAACCCCCTGCCCTATAAGTAAGTGCTGTTGCTATTGCTATTAACTCTGCCTTCCCTCCTTCCGAGGTGGGTCAAATGAGGACCCAGATTGTTGGGGGCAAGAGGCTGACTCTGTAAACCACTTAGAGAGGGCTGTAAAAGCACTGTAAAGCGATATATAAGTCTATGTTCTGTTGTTGTTACTACTGCTCTCTCTTTGCTTCTCCTTCAGCCGGCCCATGGTCGATTCCTGCACTTCCATTCCTTGACTTTCTGGGTTGGCAATGCCAAGCAGGTAAGCCCGGAGCAGACGCCCGCCGGGGAGGGCCCCCCACCCGGGGCAGCTCCCATGCTTGGCTGGGCTGAACCTCGGCTGCTTTTCCATTGGAGGGCGAGAAGGCGGAGAAGGAAGGGATATTCCAAAAACCATCACCTGCATTTGATTAGAGTTTGCACTTGGTTGTCACGAAAACATACGACTCAGGGCTGGCCAAAACCAGGACGTCACAGTTCCAAACAGCGTCCGAAAGTAAAGGATTCCTCCAAGTTCCAATTGATGAAGAGAGCCAAGTTGGCACATCTGGGAAAACCTGAATCTGGAAGCTTCCTGGTTTTTCCCCACCCAGTTGAAAGTTCAAGATCTTGGCCCCCCATACCCACAAGTCCATCCCATGGTCCGATCTCCCACTGCCACGCTGGCAGCTTCCCCCCATCCAGTTCCGGTCAGGTGCAGAGACAAAGGATGACCTTGGCTTTCTAGGAAGAATGTTGTTATGGCTACATAGCATCTCACTCTGTACAATCCCACCTCCCGTTTTCCCACCCTAGAAAATGCATAGCAGAAGAATAGAAAATGTGGCAAGCCAGCAGTGGGGGGTTTCAAATTTTTTTTCAAACCTACTCTGTGGGTGTGGCCTCCTTTGTGGGAGTGGCTTGCCGGCCATGTGACCTGGTGGGAGTGGCTTGCTGGCCATGTGTTTTCTTTCTTTCTTTCTTTCTTTCTTTCTTTCTTTCTCTCTCTTTCCTTCCTTTTGTCTCTGTCCCTTTTTCCTTTTTTTCTTTCATCTCTCTCACTTTTTCTTTCTTTCTTTCTTTCTCTCTCTCTTTCCTTCCTTTTGTCTCTGTCCCTTTTTCCATTTTTTCTTTCATCTCTCTCTCTTTTTCTTTCTTTTTTTCTTTCTTTCTTTCTTTCTCTCTCTCTCTCTTTCCTTCCTTTTGTCTCTGTCCCTTTTCCTTTTTTTCTTTCATCTCTCTCTCACTTTTTCTTTCTTTTTTTCTTTCTTCCTTTCTTTCTCTTTCTCTCTCTGTGTGAGTCTGTGTGTGTGTCTCTGTGTGTGTGTGTGAGTGGTGTGTTTCAAAAATTTTTGGAACCTCTTCTGTAGGTGTGTGGCCTGCTTTCCGGGTCCACTGGTGGAACCTCTTCTAACCGGTTCGGTAGATTTGACGTCAGGCCTCCCCCCCCCCTGCAGGGTCCCCCACATCTCGTGGGTAGGTTGCAATCTGCCAATTTCCCGGGACAGCTGAGGAAGTCAGGGTGAATTTCCCGTTTCCATTTTTTTCCTTCTGGCAGGGTCGATAATTGATCCCCGATGCCACGGCCCACCACTGCCAAGAATCTTTCATTTATTCTTTGGAAGCTCAACTCAGCCCCAAATGCTTCCCAGATCAACAGGCTGTGCTTTTGTCGAAGGCTCGGTGTGTGTGTTTGTGTGTGTGTGTGTGTTCAAGGCATACAAGGGAAGGGGAACAAGGAGCGAAAAGGAAACAGCAACAACAACACAGAGAGAGTTTGGTGGGGTATTTTCTTTACAAAGTGGCCGAGGGGGATGTTTAAGTTTAGGTTTAGGTTTATTAGATTTATATGCCGCCCTTCTCCCAAGGATTCAGGGCAGCGTACAACATTAAAAGAAACACAAAAGTTTCTTTTGTGAAAAATACAAAAGTTTAAAAAAATTTAAATAGAATATCCCAAACCCAATTAAAATTGACAATGACATTTATTTCATTTCATTTCATTTCATTGAGTTTGTATGCCGCCCTATTCCCGAGAGACTCAGGGCGGCTAACAATAAAAAAGGGAGGGGATACAAAAAATAAAATAAAATAAAAACAGCAATTTAAAATTCAACAACAGTCGTAACCTCGAATGGGGCTGGATAATTCAACAGCCCCAGGTCTGCCGGAACAGCCAGGTCTTAGTTGCTTTGCGGAAGGCCGGAAGGGTGGTAAAGGTCCAGATCTCAACGGGGAGATCATTCCAGAGGGCCGGAGCAGCCACAGAGAAGGCCCTCCCCTGAGGAGTCGCCAGCCGACATTGGCCGGCAGATGGAATTCGGAGAAGGCCTAGTCTGTGGGATCTAATAGGTCTTTGGGAGGTAAATGGCAGCAGGCGGTCTCTCAAGTACCCAGGTCCGATACCATGTAGGGCTTTAAAAGTAACGACTAGCACCTTGAAGCATCTCCGGAGACCAATGGGCAGCCAGTGCAGCTCGTGGAGGATAGGTGTAATGTGGGTGTACCGAGGTGCACCCACAATTGCTCGCGCGGCTGCATTCTGGACTAGCTAAAGTCTTCGAACACTCTTCAAGGGCAGCCCCATGTAGAGCGTGTTACAGTAGTCCAGTCTTGAGGTGACAAGGGCATGAGTGACTATCTGAAGGGCCTCCCGGTCCGGGTAGGGCCGCAATTGGTGCACCAGGTGAACCTGGGCAAAGGTCCCCCTGGTCACAGCCGACAGATGATGTTTTAAATTCAAATTAAAATTAACAGTGATCAATAATTTATTTTGTTTTGTTCACGCCAGGCTGGCTTGCTGGAAAAGCCAACTTTTTAGGGCGTGTCGGAAGGATTTTAGAATCTGGAGTCTCTTAAATGGTGCCTCTCATCTGAGGTGGGAACTTTGGGACACATATGGTGGAAGTGCAGTGCTTATGAGGCTCAAGCATCAAGGTTAAAGATCAGGGATGATGGGAATTGAGGGGTAACCACACTTGGAAGGGTCCCAGATTCCTCCCCTTAGGTGGTCTCTCTCCCCCCCTCTCCCTCTCTCTCTCTCTCTCTCTCTCTCTCTCTAACCCAGTGTTTCTCAACGTAGGCAACTTGAAGATGTCCGGACTTCAACTCCCAGAATTCCCCAGCATTCGCTGGCTGGGGAATTCTGGGAGTTGAAGTCCGGACATCTTCAAGTTGCCTACGTTGAGAAACACTGCTCTAACCATTACTTGGTTTTAGCAGCAAGATTTGTGTGAGGTTGCAAAGTAAACCTTGTGTAGATCTGCAGAATCAATCCAGCGGAGTTTATTCCTAAGCCTTAGGCATCAACGTTAATCAAGGCAAAGGCAGAGTTTGCTAAGGAATTAGGATTTGGAATTTTCCACGAATAGAATTCTTGAGTTCATCCTAGCAAATGCATATAACAATGCGCAGCCGGACGAGGGGAAAACTCAAGAGATCCTAAGATACAAAGACAGCCCACCGGCCCCCCAAAAAGCTGCCAACCTTTAGAAGGGGCGCTTTGGAGTGTGCAAAAACACCCCCACAGAACCATTGTGAACCACTGAAGCTAACGGAGGTGATGGGCTCCGGGCCTTGGGAAGAGAAAGCCACGTTAAAGGCTTGCTCGGAATCAAAACGAAGGAGTGGGGGGAAGACTTTGGATATGAAGAAAAACGTACAATAATATAAGGACTGTGGCAAAGTTGTACATTATTTTTTTTTGGTGGGGGGAGTGAGTTTTTTAGTATATCATTTTCACACCAGTAAAAGATAAACAGGACATTATGCAAGAGTGAGATTAAACAAGAAAGAGAAAAGGGAAAGTAGAAAAAAAACAGGGCAAAAGAGGAAAGGAAAGGGGAAAAGGATGGATGGATGGATGGATGGATGGATGGATGGATGGATGGATGGAAGAAAGAAAGGAAGGAAGGAAGGAAGGAAGGAAGGAAGGAAGGAAGGAGAGGGATAGAGTCAAAAGGTCAGGGAAGGAATGGAAAGGATGAAGGGAAGGGAAGTAAAGGAAGAAGGGAAAGAAAGGGAAGGAAAGGAAGAAGGGAAGGAGTGGAAAGGAAGAAGGGAAAGAAAGGGAAGGAAAGGAAGAAGGCAAGGGAAGGAGTGGAAAGGAAGAAGGGAAAGAAAGGGAAGGAACG
The DNA here is from genome assembly GCF_009769535.1 of Thamnophis elegans. Classification (NCBI taxonomy): domain Eukaryota; kingdom Metazoa; phylum Chordata; class Lepidosauria; order Squamata; family Natricidae; genus Thamnophis; species Thamnophis elegans. The sequence continues at coordinate 1,681,124 of NC_045553.1, forward strand.
GAAAGGAAAAAGGGAAGGGAAGGAACGGAAAGGAAGAAGGGAAGAAATGGGAAGGAAGAAGGGAAAGAAAGGAAGAAGGGAAAGAAAGGGAAGGAAAGGAAGAAGGGAAGGGAAGGAAAGGAAGAAGGGAAAGAAAGGGAAGGAAAGGAAGAAGGGAAGGGAAGGAGTGGAAAGGAAGAAGGGAAAGAAAGGGAAGGAACGGAAAGGAAAAAGGGAAGGGAAAGAACAGAAAGGAAGAAGGGAAGGGAAGAAATGGAAAGGAAGAAGGGAAGAAATGGGAAGGAAGAAGGGAAAGAAAGGGAAGGAACGGAAAGAAGGGAAGGGAAGAAATGGAAAGGAAGAAAGGAAGGGAAGAAAGAGTAAGGGGTAAGGAGAATGGAATGAAAGGGAAGGGAAGGAAAAGAAAGGAAAGGAATTTGTCTTCCAATCTTTACAGTAGTTGCAATCAATTTCTCTCCCTCCTACGAGGGGAGGAGGAGTTACAAGGACCCCCCTCTAATGCAGCTTCTCTCTCTGTCTCAAGGCCGCATCCTTTTACTGCAACAAAATGGGGTTTGAAGAGCTAGCCTACCGAGGCTTGGAAACCGGCAGCCGGGAGGTGGTTTCCCACGTCATCAGGCAGGATAAGGTAAGAGGCAAAGAAAATAATATCACTACTTGATGAAAGAAAATACCATTGGGGTGGTATCTCTCAATGAAGAGAGAGACGGACTCTGGGTGTCCTTTGAGGTCTTGAGAGCTGCTGACAACCAGCCGGTTCGCTCAGTAATTTCCTTCTTGGTTAGGAACCAAGGTCAGCACTTGGGCAGCAGGTAGCAGGAGGAGGAGGATACAAGATCGGAAGCCTTCAAATTGTTCTTTCCATCATATTAATCCCCGCTTGCCCTCTTCCGGCTCTTCTTACCTTTCAAAAGAGATCTTGCAAAAAAGATAATCTGTGCAAAAGCAGGAGGCGAACAGTAATTCCCCCGGTTAATTAATTAGCGGTCTTCATTAACCTAGGCCATCATGCCAGAAACTAGTTGAAAGTTTCCCTCTTCTCCTTTGAAGTGATAGAGGGAAATTCTTGAGCGTCCATTCATGGTGCCTCAGACGGAGGGTATTAATTCTCTCTTCGTTATGTCTGTTTCCAGATTATATTCGTTTTCTCCTCGGCCCTCAACCCTGGAAATGAAGGTAAATTTAAAATCCGTGGGACCAACATTACTAGAAGTGGGTTTCTATCGGTTCGCACCGGTTTGGGCAAACCGGTAATGGTAATTTGGCGTGGGACCCAGAACCGGCAACGACCCAGGCTGGCCACGCCCCTGAACACGTTCTCCGGTCTCTGAGCCGAGGTGGCGCAGTGGTTAGAGTGCTGTACTGCAGCCACTTCAGCTGACTGTGATCTGCAGTTTGGCTGTTCAAATCTCACCGACTCAGGGTTGACTCAGCCTTCCATCCTTCCGAGGTGGGTAAAATGAGGACCCGGATTGTTGTTGGGGGCAATATGCTGACTCTGTAATCCGCTTAGAGAGGGCTGAAAGCCCTATGAAGCGGTATATAAGTCTAACTGCTATTGCTATTCTTCTGCCATTGCTGGCATGTTTCTGCGCATGCGCAGAACAATTTACAATCAACTGCACATGTGTGAGCAACACATAGCTGGCATACACATGAAGCGAACCGGTACCAACCAGTACAGGAACCCACCCCTGAACATTACTATATTATTGTTGTTGTTGTTGTTGTTACTTCTTGTAAGGCATCTCTGTTGCTTTTCAGAGTGAGGTGGGCGGCATATAAACCAAAAAAGAAATTTAATAAATAAGGAAATATCATAGCAGACCTCTGAACCCTGTTCGAATTAGTACCCATTGATGCTCTTCTTTTCTATGTGACTATCTATTTATCTAGCTAGTTAGTTAATTTTTTAGTCACCTCGGGTAATAAAACCAGCTGATTGCTTGAAGATGCTGTATTATGAGGGTGGGCAGTAATTTTGGCTGGCAGACACTTTGGGTCCTTCTGAATTGGATGAAAAGCTGTTGCTGAAACACCCCCCTCCCCCAACAAAATTCATAATATCTCTCTCGACTCCCTCTTTTCTGGTCCACGTAGAAATGGGACGACACTTAATGCAGCACGGGGATGGCGTCAAAGATATCGCCTTTGAAGTGGAAGACTGTGATTCCATTGTGCAGGTAAATCCAAACTGGACAAGTCCTATGACATCTTCAAGAGGTTGATTCCATGGGAATTTGCAGGGTTCTTCCACCTAATGCCAGTTTTGACGGTCACCCTTATTTCAGAGAAGAAATTTGGGCCACCTATGGAGGCCATAAATGGAAAATTATAGCAGAGGACTAAGCAGCTGCTATGGGTTGTGGGCCCCACTTCCTAAATTGAAGGTGTGGTGGCCACACCGTCTAAGGCAGTGTTTCTCGACCTCATTCATTTAAAGAGGCGTGGACTTCAACTCCCAGAATTCCTCAGGGTCTGGCTTCTCTAGAGAACAAACTCTATGGTTGGTGGAGCTCGGCGGGTGGATTGCACCAATGCTTTATTTAAGTTAATGGTTCTCAACCTGATGGACTTCAACTCCCGGAATTCCTCAGGGTCTGGCTTCTCTAGACAATAAACTCTATGGTTGGTGGAGATTGGCGGGTGGGTTGCACCAATGCTTTATTTAAGTCAATGGTTCTCAACCTGGTGGACTTCAACTCCCAGAATTCCTCAGGGTCTGGCTTCTCTAGAGAACAAACTCTATGGTGGGTGGAGTTCGATAGGCTGGTTGCACCAATGCTTTAAGTCAACGTTTTTCAACCTTGGCTACTTTAAGAGGGGTGGACTTCAACAACCCAGAATTCTGGGAGTTGAAGTCCATTCTTCTTAAAGCAGTCAAGGTTGAGAAACATTATCTAAGGCAAGCTGAGGGCAGTATTCCAGTTTTGCCTTCAGCCATTGGCGATGAGTTCACGGAGAAAAATCAACCCATGGGGTTGAGAGGTGTCCAACACGATTGGACCAATCAATCTGGACAGCAGATCTTCAGTGAACAGTCAAGGGCCTCTTGAGGTGTTCTTGTGAGAAAATGCAAAATTTCCCCAGCATTTGGAAGTTTACCAGTTCTCACACCAGACCTATCTGATGTTACTTCGTTCTCCCGTCTTCTGTTCAGAAAGCTCGAGAACGTGGAGCCCGTGTCGTGCGAGAACCCTGGACGGAAGAAGACAAGCACGGGAAAGTGAAATTTGCCGTCGTGCAAACGGTAAGCAGCTTCGGAGGAAAGCTCCAAAGCGGAGCGAGGAAGGAAGGAGAGCAGAATAACTGGGGACACGATGGTTCCTTGGGTGGGGAAGGTCCTTCTCTGGCTTGGCATTCTTGTAATGAGTCGGCCTGAACCTTCTCGACAGTTCTCGACTCTCTGGAAATGGCGAGCATTAGACTGGGTAGACCTGGAAAAGGCCACCCTGGGAAAAAACGAAGCGAATATTAATAAATTGGGGGTTGTTTTAAGATGAGCAAGACACGCTGAAGGAATCCAAGAGAGCTTCTGGTCAAACAAAGAGGCTGGGAGACGTTAAAGGTGGGGTCGAGAGATGGTGAGGAGCAAAATTCTGGCTCTTTTTCAGCTTGGTAGCTTGGACAGTTTTGATGTCGGTGGTCTCCCATGGCTTTGTACAAAAGAGGAGAATGCAAAGGCGATAAGGAATCAATCCCCCTGCTTTGAGATGGCCTAAAGGATGGTCTCCTTCAATGCTGGGGGATCTGTTTGCGAAAGAACTTCAGTTCTCTCAAATCCAGATGGAGCAAAGTTTGGTCCAAAAAATATCTTGATGTTGTTAGTTGCGAAGTCGTGTCCGACCCATCGTGACCCCATGGACAATGTTCCTCCAGGTCTTCCTGTCCTCCACCATCCTCTGGAGTCCATTGAAGCTCATGCTGACTGCTTCGGTGACTCCATCCAGCCCCCTTCTTCTTTTTTTGCCTTCCATCGTTCCCAGCATGAGGCTCTTCTCCAGGGAGTCCTTCCTCCTTCTCATCAGGTGGCCAAAGTCTTTGAGTTTCCTCTTCAGGATCCGGCCTTCTAAAGAGCAGTCAGGGTGGATCTCCTCTAGGACTGACCAGTTGGATGGCCTTGCAGTCCATCTTTTCTTTCCTTCTCTCTCTCTCTCTATCTATCTATCTATCTATCTATCTATCTATCTATCTATCTATCTATCTATCATCTATCTATCATCTATCTACCTATCTCATCTATGTTGTCCTCCAGGCCTTCCTGTCCTCCACCATCCTCTGGAGTCCATTGAAGCACACGCCGGCTGCTTCGGTGACTCCATCCAGCCACCTCCTTCTCTGCCGTTCCCTTCTTCTTCTCTTGCCCTCCATCGTTCCCAGCATGAGGCTCTTCTCCAGGGAGTCCTTCTTCCTTCTCCTTAGGTGGCCAAAGTCTTTGAGTTTCCTCTTCTGGATCTGGCCTTCTAAAGAGCAGTCAGGGTTGATCTCCTCTAGGACTGACCGGTTGGATGGCCTTGCAGTCCAGGGGACTCGCATAATCTTTCCTCCAGACGTCTCTGTAGATGCCGGAGACCTTCTGCCCAACTGTGGATGGTCCCAGTTCCTTAGGAAAGTCTTCCCTCCTAATGTTGGTGCCATCTCATCATCTTGTGTTTCTCCTGCTTCGACAATATAGTATGGAGACACCACGCACACCCTCATAGAAAAACGGAACTACAAGGGACTCTTCTTACCTGGATTTGAAGCCCCTCTCTTTAAGGATCCTCTCTTAAAAAAACTGTAAGTATCTAAGCCTCCTTAGATGTTACCTTCCAATCTCCCAGGGGGTGGTGGTGGTGGTGGTGCTCCGAAAGGCCAGAGAAAACAGCTGGCTTCTCTCTCCAAGGGAAGAGAGGTCAGCCAGTTGTGGAAAGCCTCAGGGCAAAAATGCGTCGTGAATGGAAGCCATTCCAGATTTGAGTGAGAAAGGATGATTCGATAGAGAAGAAGGGGTGGAACCTCCATCCTGTGGAAAATGAATCGTAGCTAGTTTGAAGGTCAAGGATGGGGAAGCTGGTGAGAGATAGGGAGGGGAGAAAGATGGAGAGAGAGAGAGAGAGAGAGAGAGAGAGAGAGAGAGAGAGAGAGAAGAGAAGACAGAGAAGAGAGAGAGAGAAGAGAGAGGGAGGGAGGGAGAGAGAGAGGAGAGAGGGAGGGAGAGAAGAGATAGAAGAGAGGGAAAGAGGGAGGGAGAGAGAGAAGAGAGAGAGGGAGGGAGGGAGAAGAGAGAAGAGAGAGAAGAGAGAGGGAGGGAGAGAGAGAGAGAAGAGAGGGAGGGAGAGAAAGAGAAGAGATAAGAGAGAAAAGAGAGAGCGAGGGAGAGAGAGAAGAGAGAGAAGAGAGAGAGGAGAGAGAGAGAGGAGAGAGAGAGAAGAGAGAGGAGAGAGAGAGAGGAGAGAGAGAAGAGAGAGAGAGAGAAGAGAGAGGGAGGGAGAGAGAGAGAGAAGAGAGAGGGAGGGAGAGAGAGAGAGAGGAGAGAGAGGGAGGGAGAGAGAGAGAGGAGAGGAGGAGGAGGAGGAGAAGAAGAAGAAGATGATGATGATGATGATTGACTAGTGAACAAGATGTCTTTACGTTTCTCTCTTGTTTCCAGACCTGCTGCAAAACTGAATTTTATTGACCACGTTGTGGGAAATCAGCCTGACCAGGAAATGCTTTCGGTGGTAGAATGGTGAGATTTATTTATTTTTTTGAAACCTTCCTTAAAATGAATAAAAGCAAATGTTGGAGCTGCTGGCACTTAAGTAGGACATATAGCAATAGCCCTTAGACTTATATACCGCTTCCCAGTGCTTTTACAGCCCTCTCTAAGCAGTTTATAGAGTCAGCTTTTTGCCCCCAACAATCTAAGTCCTCATTTGACCCACCTTGGAAGGACGGAAGGCTGAGTCAACCTTGAGCCGGTCAGGATCGAACTCCTGTCAATGGGCCGTGCGCCTTCGGCGTTGAGTCATGCCGGCCACATGACCATGGAGACGTCTTCGGACAGCGCTGGCTCTTCGGCTTTGACACAGAGACGAGCACCGCCCCCTAGAGTCGGGAACGACTAGCACATATGTGCGAGGAGCAACCTTTCCCCTTTTACAATCGGGGAAATGTTTGGGATTTCTTTGCGAGATCTTTCCGGAGAAGTCCTGGCCTGCTATGTTATCGAGACCTTTTTCTCCTGAGGTCAAAAGTTTCCTCGTCACTTTCAATAGATTTTGATGTTCAATTCTGGTCCTCCTTAAGAAAATATCACAGCCCTCTTTGGATATTTGGGTAACAAGTAAGCAAAGAACGTTATTTTTTCCCCAAATTTTTTTTTTTATTTTTAAACATAAAAACAACATAAAAAAAAATTCCCGTCCATTACGTACAGCATGTCGTTGTGAAGGAGCAAAGAACATTATTGATTGAAGTTAATGAATAAGAGCATTTCAACGGGAGAGAAAGGGTAAACATGGCCTAAATGTCACTTTTTCCTCCTCCTATTAGCTAATGCTAATGAACATCTGCAGCGGTGTTTCTCAGCCACTTTAAGAGGGGTGGACTTCAACTCCCAGAATTCCTGGTTAACTTGGCCGTTTCCCAGGGGTTGACCAATACGATGTTGGATGGGATGAGGTTTTAGCATCTACGCCAAGGTCTCAATGGCTCAAGGACGCGGTGGCTCAGGGGTTAAGACGCTGAGCTTGTCGATTGGAAAGGTCGGCAATTCGCCGGTTCGAATCCCTAGCGCCGCGTAACGGAGTGAGCTCCCATGACTTGTCCCATCTTCTGCCAACCTAGCAGTTCAAAAGCATGTAGAAATGCAAGTAGACAAATAGGAACCACCTTTGGTGGGAAGGGAACAGCGTTCCGTGCGCCTTCGGCGTTGAGTCATGCCGGCCACATGATCACGGAGACGTCTTCGGACAGTGCTGGGTCTTCGGCTTTGAATCGGAGATGAGCAGCGCCCCCTAGAGTCGGGAACGACTAGTACATATGTGCAAGGGGAAGCTTTACCTTACAAGGTCTCTGTTGTCGTTCTGCAGGTATCAGAAAAACCTCCAGTTCCATCGTTTCTGGTCTGTGGACGACAAACAGCTGCACACCGAATACAGTGCCTTGAGGTCCGTGGTCATGGCCAATTATGAGGAGACCATCAGGATGCCCATCAATGAACCTGCGATGGGCAAGAAGAAATCTCAGATCCAGGTACCACAAAGCGGACTTCTGTGGGCGGGTGGGAGTGAGTGGAAACATCTACCATGAGTCACCAATTCTCTTCGCAACAGACCTCGTTGTATCTTGGGAGGGGATATTTGCAACTGATTTATCCTTATCTACTTGGCCTCTTCTCCAACCTCTCGCAAGATTGGGTGAGGGTCTAGTCACAGGTGGGATAGCCCAAAGAAGAAAGACACGTGGGCTGCCCTAAAGCCCTCTTGTCGTCTTCGTGAGGAAGACTGAGCCGATGATGAGACCTAGCAAACCAGGATTCAGAGCTTGAAACCGACGTTCATGCCCAAGTCATATCACAAGTCAGAATGAACCAGGAGCAAGCACTAGTGATGCGGTGATCTCCTCCACTCTTAACCTACTACTACCACAAATGCAGGAGAATGTAGACACGGTTGATGTTCCTCAACATGAGATCTTGGCATATGGTCCACCTTGGTTTCTTTTGTTCCACAGGAATACGTGGACTATTACGGAGGCCCTGGAGTCCAGCACATCGCCCTGAACACTTCAGACATCATCGCTTCGGTAAGAATGCCCGTTTCTTTTCAAACCTTCCCACCCAAATTGTCAACTCCTTCAAAGGGGTCAATCTTACACTCATGAATCTCCTCCGGATGTAGATCACAAACTTGAAAGATCGTGGCATGGAGTTCATGTCTGTTCCATCAACGTACTACCAGCAGCTCCGGGACCGGTTGAAGACAGCCAAGATCAAAGTGAAGGAAAGCATTGATAAACTGGAGGTCAGTTGCCTTCCATAACAGTGGGGAATCATGGTTAGAGAGTGTTAACCTAAGATGTTATCACTTTAGATGGTCCTAGAGAAGATATGGAGGAGATCAGGGAGGCCTCTTGAGGGAAGGGGGACTACAGAAATATAATAAAAATGACCATATATTGTTCCTTCATCTTGATGGGAGCCCTTTTGCTCAAAGATGGATACATCTTATAAGAGCCGAGGTGGCGCAGTGGTTAGGGTGCAGTACTGCAGGCCACTTTAGCTGACTGTGATCTGCAGTTCAGCAGTTCAAATCTCACCGGCTCAAGGTTGACTCAGCCTTCCATCCTTCTGAGGTGGGTGAAATGAGGACCCGGACTGTGGGGGCAAGTTGCTGACTCAATTTGCTAAAAAATTTGTAAACCGCTTAGAGAGGGCTGAAAGCCCTATGAAGCGGTATATAAGTCTAATAAATAAATAAATAAATCATCCTGGTTTTTATATACTGTATATTCATTAGACTGACACTTAATGGAGTAGACGAATTAACTCTAATTCTGCTTCATGGGCTGCTCAAACCAGCATGGCAAGTTGCGAAATGAAAGAGACACAGGAGACTTTGAAGAGAAGAAAAATAGCATGCTTTGCAAGATACTCCTCGCTTAATGACCATTTCTGTGCAAAGTTATGACGGTGCTAAAGAAAAAGACTTGCAACCTACCCGCACACAACCGTTGCAGCGTCCACAAGGTTATGTGATTAAAATGTGGGTGTATTTATGACGGTTGCAGTGACCGCCAGTCACACAATCATTATTTGCAACCTTCCCAGCTGGCTTTGGACTAGCAAGGTCAATGGGGAAGCCAGCGGGAAGTGTTGCCGGCCACAAGCACGTAATGTCGCCTTTAACTAATGCATTGCTTAACCACAAATTTTACAGATCCTATTCTGGTCGTAAGTCGAGAGCTTCCTGTTGTGGTATCCAGGAGCTAGATACTTACGGGAGCGCCTCCTGCCACATACCTCCCAACGACCTATAAGATCTCACAGATTGGGCCTCCTTCGGGTACCGTCGACCGGGCAATGCCGGTTGGCGACTACTCGGGGAGGTCTTTCTCTGTAGCTGCTCCGGCCCTGTGGAATGATCTCCCCGCAGAGATCCGGACCCTTCCCACTCTCTCGGCCTTCCGTAAGGCCACTAAAACCTGGCTGTTCCGGCAGGCCTGGGGCTGTTGACCCCAAAATATGGTCCAGCCCCACTTGGAATGGAGTGCATAGTGTGTTTTTATATCTATCTTTTCTTTCCTTCTCTTCTTTTTGATTAATTTGTATTGTTAGCCGCCCGGAGTCCTACGGGATTGGGCGGCATATAAATGTTATTAAACTTTAAACTGTTTCCATTCCAACATGCAACCAAAATGTATAGAGTCAGTCAAATGTCTTTGGCGACTTCCTTCAGTCTCTTGCCGTTCTCTTTCAAGGAACTCAAAATCTTAATCGACTTTGACGAGAAGGGCTACCTGCTCCAGATCTTCACCAAGCCCGTTCAGGACAGGCCGACCGTCTTCCTTGAGGTCATTCAGCGCTACAACCACGAGGTTGGTTCCTCAGGGCAGCGTCCTTCCAGGTTACCTTGAAGATGAAGTTGGTCTTGCAGATGCTGTGAGGTCATCCTTGAGCCTCCTCCGGTTTCTGTCGGCTTTCCAAAAACCGGAAGCAAATGTTCACTACTAAGGGGTTGGAAGACCCGAGGAAATTGCAAATTTGGGAGAGTTGGGTGATAGGGATTTCTGAAGCCTGCTGCTACTTGGTTAAACCAATCTGGAGATCTTCTAGACCAGGGGACCCCCCAAACGTGGCAACTTGGAAGAACTTGTGGACCTCAACTTCCCAACTCAACTGAAGAATTCTGGGAGATGAAGTCTGTAAGTCTTAAAGTCACCAAGTTTGGAGACTCTTGCTCTAGCCCAGCGCACCCTCGGCCATTTCTGAGTTTGTGGACTTCCAACTCCCAGAATTCCATTGGCATAAGGCCACGGATAAGAATTCTGGGGGTTGACGTCCATACTCCAGAAATGGTTCAAGGTTCAAGGTTCATTTTATTTATATGCCGCCCTATTCCCGGGGGGACTCAGGGCGGCGCACAAATCCAAGGAGGGGAAGGGAAACACAAGAACAACAAAAAATACAGGGCATTTAAAAACAACCAACAGCCACACGATTCGAGAGGGGAAGGGAACTCATCGACTCCAGGCCTGCCGACAGAGCCAGGTTTTAACAGCTTTTCGGAAGGCCTGGAGAGAGGTGAGGGTCCGAATCTCTGTGGGGAGTTCGTTCCAAAGGGCCGGAGCCGCCACAGAGAAGGCCCTCCCCCGGGTAGCAGCCAGATGACATTGGCTGGTAGACGGAACCCGGAGGAGGCCGAATCTGTGTGATCTGATGGGTCTTTGGGAGGTAATTGGCAGCAGGCGGTCTCTCAAGTACCCAGGTCCAATACCATGAAGGGCTTTATAAGTGACGACTAGCACCTTGAAGCGTATCCGGAAACCAATCGGTAACCAGTGCAGCTCGCGGAGGATAGGTGTAACGTGGGTGTACCGAGGTGCACCCACAATCGCTCGCGCGGCTGCATTCTGGACGAGCTGGAGTCTCCGAATGCTCTTCAAGGGCTGTCCCATGTAGAGCGCATTGCAGTAGCCAGATGATATTCTAAACCAGGTTCAATTAATTTGAACAGATACTGTTTAATTTACGCCCTTCCTCACTATTTTGGGGAGGGGTCTGTACACTCATGAAATAGAGAACTGGGTTGCCAAATGCCATTTTGGGTCTAAACAGAACATCTCAACGTTGGAGAAAAGAAACTTCTCATAATCTGCAGAGGCAGGTTGGTGTATAGGTTTAGCAAACAAAAAATTAATACTTACGCCTGGTTTTGTTTTTTCCTCCAAATTTAGGGATTTGGAGCGGGGAACTTCAAATCTCTGTTTGAAGCTATCGAGATTGATCAAGATGCCCGAGGCAATCTGACCATCCTGACCCCCGACGGAGAATCCAAGCTCATGTAACGTCCATCAGGCCTAAAATGCGATGTCCTCAGAGTGAAATGTGATGGGCAAATCGATCTTCCATTGTAGCCTGATCTTTTTTTTTTGTTGAATTAAAAAACACACACACACACACAAATAAGCTTCTCACGGTGTCTGTTTTTGGGGACAACGGAGGGAAAACGAACCAGAGATGACACAGCTCCTGATATCAAACATCTAAGGCCTGGGGGGAAAAAACAGAACTGGGATATCTCCTCCTCTTTGTAGCAAAGGTTTCTCAACCTTGGCAACTTGTAAGATGCGTGGACTTCAACTCCCAGAATTCTGGCTGGCTGGGGGATTCTGGGAGTTGAAGGTCCAAGCATCTTCAAGTTGCCGAGGTCGAGAATGTCTTCGAGAAATAAGTTTGGTAGGAGTTTTAGCGGAACGCATTGTGTGCCGTTTTCTCACAAAAGATGCGGAGGAGGATGGAGGCTTGCTGGTTGCTGAATGCCAGCTCGATGGAGGAGGACCATGGATTTTTGGTGAGCAAACTTCACAATACTTTCTCCTTATAACAAAGGAGATCCTCTGGAATCCAGACCCACCATTGATTGAATTTTTGAATGGCACTTGTAAGCCTTTACCCTGAGTAAATTAGGAGCAGCTGTCCTACAGCCTTATCCTTTTCAGAGTTATGAGATCAAGGATGATATAACTAAAGGCAATTGACAGTGGGAAAGTCAAGGAGATGTTCTTACTTTATTTACTTTAGATGTCAAATTTGGGGAACGCAGAAGCCCGTCAATATATTGTTGAAACCTAAAAAAAACAAGGATTTGCATGGCACAGTTCCCATTTTGGTGGTGGTGGTGTTTTTTTTAACTACCCCCTCCCACAATCATCTCCCAGCCACAAGACCCCCGGAAGCAAAATGCATAGTATTCTTTCCGTGACCCATCAAAACCGCGGCAGACTAAAGCGCGCCCGACGAAAGCGCGTACGTGACGTCATCAGCAGCGTGACAAATAAAATTAAAAATAAATTAAATTAAAATTAAATTAAAGCAAGCTGATTCACATAAAGGTAAGGGTTAGGTTTAGGGTTAGGTTAAGGGTTAGCGTTAGGTTTAGCGTTAGGTTAAGGGTTAGGTTTAGGGTTAGGTTAAGGGTTAGGTTAAGGGTTAGGTTAAGGGTTAGGTTTAGGGTTAGGTTAAGGGTTAGGTTTAGGGTTAGGTTTAGGGTTAGGTTAAGGGTTAGGTTAAGGGTTAGGTTAAGGGTTAGGGTTAGGGTTAGGGTTAGGGTTAGGGTTAGGGTTAGGTTAAGGGTTAGGTTAAGGGTTAGGTTAAGGGTTAGGTTTAGGGTTAGGTTTAGGGTTAGGTTTAGGGTTAGGTTAAGGGTTAGGCTTAGCGTTAGGTTTAGGGTTAGGTTTTGGGGGGTTAGGTTTAGATTTACGCATTAATTTTAAGTTTACCGCTCACAGCGTGCTGTTTTCATCGCGCTGTGATGACATCATGTACGCGCTTTCGTCGAGCGCGCTTTAGTCTACCGCGGTTTTGTGGTGGAACCATTCTTTCAGGCTTAATAAACCAAGCACAGATCTTCTATAAGAAAAGTCAGTATATTTAAGGTTTGCTTTATAAAAGTTACTATAATACAATGGTACATAGTATTCAATTCACAAAAAAATATGAACAAATATTTACAGAATGACACACCCACAACGAAGCGAAAGAAAGAGGGGAAGGAAAGAAAAAAAACCAGAAAGGGAAACCCAAACCACATTCTTCAAAACAAAAGAACTGATGACAGAAACCCTAGAGATGCACAGAATGTGTTATTTTTTTTAACACAGTTGTTTAAAAACAAAGGGAACAGAACATTTTCCTTTAAAAAAATCCTCAATCTCCAAAGCAGAGATTCTTTTAAAAAAATCATTTATTTCTTTTTTTTTATTTATGGAAAGGAACATAAAAAATAGAAGTCGTTTACTGCAAACCATTTTTTCTTTAAAAAAAAAAAATCCCCTCCTTTTAAAAGAGGTCTTTTTTTCCCCACACTGCAAATTAAAAATTGGTCTTTTTTTTTTTTTACAGAATTCATGAAATCGGAACGGAGGTCTTCTCCTCCATTGCAAGACCAAGAGACCCTTCCCCAATTTAGAGTGCTTCTCCCCCCCCACAACCCCAACCCAACCCTTGCCTCATTTGAGCAGCTGCAGGGAGGGAGACCCCCCCCATCCCCACCCCACCCCAGCCTGGCTGTGACCATACACAGCTTTCTTGGCTGACGGGTGTGATCCTGCAGCTCACACCGAGTTTGCTCATGCGCAACGAAGCTCTTCTGAAAAACACGGCCCCATTGGGCTGAATATATGTTATTATTTTTTCCCCCCCATGTCACTTCTACAAATGCTTGGTAGCTGTGGAGGAACATTGTAAAATAGAAGAATTTAATTTGCAAAAAAAGAAGAAGAAGAAATAACAACAACAAAAATAAAACTTGCAGATCGGCTTAAATACATTTTAGGTTGCCATTAATAATAGACTGTACACATTTTCTTCGTTTGAAATAAATAGATTTTTTTCCCCCACATTAAGGTTTATCAGGAAGGCAAATTAAAACAAAAAGCCTCATCTTGGCATTTCAGTTTGTTTTTTTTAAATCTTCAGCGTCTTAATGCTTCTAGTTTGATCTATGCATTTGACACCCCCCCCAAAAAAGTTTTGAGATCTTTTGTACAGAATTTACATTATACATAGCTTGACACAAGCTGTAAAAAACGGCGCCAGCTTTTCACTCTTGGGACACGGCAAGCACCCCCAACACCCCCCCCCCCCCAAAATGCTGACTCTCTCGTTGAGGTCTTCTGCTGGCGATTTTGTTTTTTTTCTGCTTTTTTTTTTCTTTAAAAAGAACTCCAAACTACTATTTGTCACTTTAACAAATTATTTACATGCTTTTAAACAGAACGCTCCCCCAACAAACAAACGAAAATCAAAACGACCCCCCCCCACCCCCAAATAAAAGCCATGTGTTTCTACAAGAAACAAGGATTCCGTAGAGAAGACTCGGAAAAGATGTCCTATATATACAGGCGACGTATCCGTTTGAAACTTCAAAAATTTCATTTTAACCCCGCCCCAAACCACACCCCAAACGGGTTTTCTTTTAAAAACGAAAAATAAAAAATAATTAAAATACTTTATACACAAATGCACTGAAATGATCCCTGAAAATAGGTTTTAAAAAGAAAAGAAAAGCTGAAATAATAATATTTCATCAGAGTTTTAAAACGTGACACCCCCCCAAAAAAAACCTTCCCCCCCAGCCAGGGCAGAAAGCAGCTGTTTGGATGAGATAAACAGCTTTCAGGGTTCAGTCTGGCTCTTCTCTCTTAGGATTCCCAAGGAAGGAAGGAAGGAAGGGACCACAAGCTTGGAAACCCGAGTGTCGGGTTGAATGTCTGAAAGCTGGCTAGGCGGTCTTGGGACTCCAGACACGGAGTGGGGGCTCCCCGAGGACGCGTGGCGTGAGGTCAAGCGAAGAGGAGGTTGAACCTCCCACGCCGCGTGAGGAGGGAGGAGACCTAGGCACCTTGTCCAAGCAACGGCGTTCTCTTTGGAGATCCAGCCGAGGAGACCTTGAGGAGGAGAGCTGAAGAACCCACTTAGGATTACAGCTGGGCCCCTTTGAACTTTCATTAACCCCACTTCCCACATCCTATTATTTAGGATGGAAGAGGGTTTCAACTGGGATGGAACTCAAACCACAGTTAGAGGAGGAAAACCCGCGGAGAACCTCGGCTCAAGGAAGGGATCCGTTTCCGCGTCTCTCCACGCCTTCGGCTCTCCCTTTCTTCTCGTCCTCCTGCGCCCAAGCGCGGCTAAGACTAACTGGCGGAATCTACGGGACAGCAAAGAGAACTAGGATACGTTGGCCTATATTTCAATCTGCACTTAGGGAAAGGGGGAAAAAATGGGGGGGGGGGGAGGAAGAGACATGAGAAAGAGAGAGAGAAGGGGGGGGGTTCAGAAGGAAGGTTTTTTCCTTTCCCCTCCACAAGCTGCTACATAACATTTCAGGGTGACGCCTGTGTGGAGAACTTCCCTAGTGGGTTTACATTCACAGCATGAAAGGCGACGGCTGACGGGCAGCCGTCACCTGGTCTGAACGGTGGGGGAAACGAGACGAGGGTTTGTCTACCATGGGAGGCGTCCAGTGACGGACACGGATGAGCCCGAGGAGAAACGGCGAGACGGCAAGGGAAGAGAGAGAGAGAGAGAGCAGGGCCTCCGCTCTCCTTCCTTCCCCATCAAATCCAACTTCTCCAGCATGGAGGTCCAGGAGGACCACCCCTACAGGGGAAGGAGCTGGGCCGAGCTTCCTCCTGCCTCTTCCTGCCCGCTAAGCGGAGGGAAAGGCAATGGCGCCCACCTCTTCAGGCCAGCGGGCAGGCCGATCGATTAAGGAGCATCCAGAGGAAGGGACTGGCCACATCCTACCATCTTAAAGCCAAAGGAGGCTAAGCCACAGGTTTGGGGGGGGGGGGGGAAAGAAAGACGTCTGAAATAATTTTGAGTCCAACCTCTGCTGGACTCTGCCTTTTAATCTAGTTGATAGGTTTTCAGCAGGGCGAGAAAATGCAACCAGAGGCTGAAGGGGGGGGGGGGCGCACGAGAATCTGAGATTTTGCCCCTCATTTTGATGTTAAGAACCCCGGGGCCAATTTTGCAAGTCCCTCACCTGGCCATCGTCCTAGAGAGGGGTGCTTGTGCCTGCTTGGCTTGCTATGCGAGGACCACCTGGGAGACCCTCGGTGCCGGGCGGCCCAAGGCTGGCTTGAAGAGCCTTACGCTCTCGCAGACCCTACCAGAGGGGTTAAGGAGTGGTGGCACAACAAGGGCAGAGCCGGTGTGTCACCTTGCAGCTGCCCAACTGACCTCTACCAGGCTGGCTTAGCTGCCAGGCCCTCCAGAGGCTACCGAGGCTAACCTGCTTGAATGCTCACGGACTTGAGAGGGGACACCCGCCAAGAGAGGA